>NW_027362871.1:137500-185000 GCF_046119375.1 Phyllobates terribilis | reverse complement strand
TCCTCATACCAGCATTTTTCAATGAATGGCAGCCGAACAAAAATTCCCTGGGGTGTGGCGACCCCCACCTCACCAGTTGAGGGTTAAAGGGATTTTCCTTTAACCCGTTGGTGCAGCTGTTTTTTTTTTTTTTTTTTTGTAACTGTGCACTAGTCACCTTCCTTGGGTCCAGCACAGGGTCTCTGCCACTGCTCCCAGTGTCTGTTACTGTCCTTTGGCCTCACGTCGACAGCGCTGCAACCAATAACTGAGATCAGCAGCTTTGCCCGAGTTAACGGCACTACTTGCTCAGAGTCACTGAACTCACTGACTGGCTGCAGCGCTGTCAATGTGACAAATAGCTGACACTCTGCATTAGACCCAGAGAGGGTGAGTAAAGTATTGCTTTAAAAAAGAAAAGAAAATTGTATTAAAAAAACTGTAGTGTAATTCTTTAGCATCTTCTATAAGTGCAGCATAAATGACTCTAATGCTATGTCCGTAAAGGACAGCGGCCCAATCTAATCTATACACACCAGCACACACACAACACAAGGGAGTTTACAAAAATATTTTAATTGCACATTACGGAATAAACTACTTTACATACGTACTTTGTACTGATATAGTCACAATTAGGGTAATATTGCTTGACAACATATTTTAAAATATCTTAAAACAAAAATCAATTTCTGCATATAAATTACAGCCAAAATATGCAACACAAAATAAAAAAATAGATCATGATTTTATTATACTCGTCACAAAAATAAGCAATGATGGCATCAATAAATAAACCATAAATAATATATATAAAAAAAACACACAAAACCCTTTGCAATCAAGGAGAACTCCCAAAAGACCTGCGGCTCCACCGTTGGGGTTTGCTCACACACAGCGCTTGTGCAGAATTTTTTTTTTTAATTCTTTGTACCATAAATAGCCACAAAATCTCATTCCCATGTTGCATATTTGTTTATTGCCCCACGGTGCGTTCTCAATTCAGGAAGAAGCATGCACCTTTTCATGAACCGTGAGCATCTGTCTGACTCCAGCACACCTCCTCATCAAGACCAATGTGAACAGCGCCGCTCTTGATGACTCTGGCCCCATCTCTTTTAGGATCATGTTGAGACTGGACAAAAGTAAGAGCTGCTCTATTTTTTGCCCTCATTCATTTCGAGGATTAGTGTCCCTTTAAGAGGCTTTCCCTTTCATTGTTTTTGGGAGTTCTACTTTTAAAAGGGTTGTCCTGGATTAGAAAATGAAAACTCTATTCCCCACCTTCCCCCGCAGACACGGCCCCATGTCTGTTACTGCGGCTCAGCCCCTACATCGCTGGGCTCCCACCCCAGGCACAGATCATGGGAAGAAGACGCTGCTTCTGACTATCACGGACCTCACTTATAAGCTGCATCTTCAGAAGATTTTGGAATCTGCAGTTGGGAGGGACGGTCATTTTATGATGATCTTCCTATTACATCTAGTAGCTTTGTTCTTGTATTGTAGCACTACAAGCGCTTGTAAACTCGTCTATAAAACCAATATGATATTGGTCACAATGAGCAGACAAGTCAAGAAGTGAGAACGATTATTCTGGTAAGATTATCCATGCAATTTACAAAAAAAACTAATAGCAGCTTCAATGAGCATTCAAGATGGCAGCCGTCCGCTATGCAGCAGGCAGACACGTAAAGGATGGCGGGGGGATACTACACAACATTGACTCTTACCATATTAGTACTAGCCCAGTAATGTGACGCTGAGACCCCACATGTAACTACCTTGCAGCACGAATATAAAAGGATCAGTACGTTTTCTGAAAACCAGTGTCGGAAGCACTTAGAGAGAACCCTATGGCTCTTAGCCCCCAGATAACATGCAAGGATTCAAGTACGCGGGACCCCGCTAATCCGCTGATGGGCCGGATATCTGCAACGTACAGAGCTGGAATTCCTACAGAAATACAAAAGTGACCAGTAAATTCTGGACTATAAATTCTTATTATCTGCTTTATTTGTATCTTATTTTTCCACCCCAATGTATTCTCAAAAAAGTGATGGGAAATGCAATGTGTAGGGCCATCCTATAGGGACCACAGCTGATTTTTCAATTTCTTTGGGGTTACTGCTCTACCTCGCTTATATAAGTCAATAAGAAAGTCTCTCCCCACTATATTCTGGAGACCTACATAAAAGTGCCAAAGCTTTTTGTTTTTTTTTCTTTATTTCCTCCAATATTGTATTCATACAGGAATGCTTCCATTAAAGTTTGCAACATACTGTACTTTTTGGCATCTGTTTGAAGGATGGACCTATTTTGAAGTTCTGAAAAGTCTAATAGATCTGTACCGATACCGATTAATAATTAAAGGGGTTGTCCCGGACTTTAACATTGATGGCCTTTCTTTAAAGAGGTGGTCCACTACATTGTATAATGACCCCATCGATTTACACATGTTAACTAAATAAATGTTTTTGTAAATACCTCCTGCTTCCATATGTACCTGTGGGTGGCGCTATTGCTGACTGCTCAGTCTGCATCACGTGACCCCGGCTGCAGGTATTTGAAAGGTGTAATTTGATGTGGGCATTATACAATGTAGTGACCACCTCTTTAAGATAAGGCATCAATGTTTGATCAATTGGGGTGCTCATTAGCGGAGCTGCACTGCGGAGCTCTGTGGAGGGAATAGTGGCTGCGGCTGCGTACTACACATCTGCCCCCTAATGATTTGAATGGGTGGCCGATATGTAGTACTCCGTCAACAGAGCTCGGCACCTGAGCATTTCTGGCCACCGTTGACACAGGAACAGCTACAGCACGCACTATCAATCAGACATTGATGATCAAGTATAGGCCTTCAATAAAGTCTTGGACAGCCCCTTTAAAGTCTCCAAATGAGATTCTGAAGTTTTGTTTCATTGGCAGTCTATGTGGAAACAGTATAAAGTTACAGAAGATCGGACCGATGGTATACCATAGCACAAAACATTAGTCTTTAAGGGATTATTCAGCCATAGACATTGGGTCATGATTTTAATCATGTGACGAAAATCACATTGTTTTACTGTAAATTGCTGTGGTCACAGGCCAAACAGTTTATGCTTGCGTCCTTTTTTTCGAACTTTTCTCGGCCAGGTGGCAAGAACCTTACATGTGATAGTCATGCCTAACATAACTAGGAGGTAGGGAATTAATACCCAATGTCAGATCCTGGATGACCACCATTAGTCTACCAGCAACTTACACAGAAGCAAAGCACATTCAGATCTTTCACACAGTGGACCTAAACCCGAAAACGATGTAAGTGTCCATATTTCCAGTACAGGGCACCTTTGTCAATGACAAACCTTAAATATACAAATATATTGGGACAGGATTCATGCTCCACGGACATGTGGTTTGAAATCATGAAAGGAAACAAAATGCATTATAAGGTTGGCTCTTAAAAAAAGATAACTGTTTCTGAATATTCCCGGAGGCTGCAGACACGCACTTAAGGCGTAGAGCCAATAAACGATGAACGAGCGCTCATAGGAATCATTTCAACATACGATTATTGGCCCATCTAACCAGGACCACAATCGGCAGACAAACTAGGAATGCACCGTTTCATTGGGTGCGATACATTTTATGCATTCATTAAAATTCTTAACGGCAGCACATTACTCAGTGTAAACAGGAGACGTGCTGCTGATAACAGGATACCAGATTATTAGCGATCATTGTGTCCCCGTCATTGTTTCGTCAACCTGTGTATGCACTTTTCCAATTGTCAGTCGTTCAATTGCCTGGATCAGACCGACTATATAGGACATTAGTATCTGGTCTCCGCTGCACAAACTACCACTGATACATGTGAACAAAGTCGATATGTTTTTTTTTCCCCCAGTATATCCCTCCCAGCTTACATCACTCCCTATAAATAAATAGAAGCACTAATATAATAGCAAGTGGTTAATAAGACCTCTAAGCAGTCAGGAACACTGCTTCATCTGAATCGGGATCCTTCCCACTGTCCTCGCTGGGTAACGAGTCTCCACCACTCGGAGACCGGCAGCTCAAGTCCTCCACCCCAGATTCCTGGTCACTGTTAGCCGACAGGTCGGGGTCCGAGCTCTTCAAATGGTCCTGGGTTAGGATCAGGGCCGAGTCCTCCTCACCTTGGGATGAACTACGAGAGGGAAACAGCTTCAGGTTGGTGCTGTAATCTTGGGGCGTATTAGCCGGAGAGTGTTTGGTGATGCATATCTGGAAGTTGTGGATTTTTGGCTGGTCATTGAGATTCTTGTAGGTTTCATTTGACTCTCGAGTTTCCAGTTTTGTTAATCTCTAAAGGAAAAATTGTTAGACAAGAGCAAAAGTTACATTGGGTTAGGGCATGTTAATGTAACCTCTACATGCAAGTCGATCAGCAGTGGTTTAATGGTCTGTTTAGTAAGGCCGGCCGCACTTATGTTATCGTCAGCACATTTCTCGTTTACACAGGACAATGTGCTGCTAATGATAATTTTTAAACGTGCTCAAAAATTATCACACCAATGAATGCTTTGCCCCTCCATTGGATGTTTGATGGCCTGTTTAGGCAGCCAACAGTTGGGAATGAGGGAACGCTCCCTAACCCAATTATTGGCCTGCCTAAATGAACCTTTACTTGAAAACTTTATACCAATGAACAAACTTCTCTGGTGCCATAAGAAAGCCATAACGCCACAGTGCTCAGGCATTACTGACATTGAAAAGACACAAGGTAGAGACCCTGGTTACAGTGATGTGTCACTTAATGGTCTGATTGCTGTAGTTTTTATAAAATCACTATTTTATCAGCAAGCAGATTATCATTGGGGACTAGTAAACCTGCTGCCAGGTAGTCCTACATATTCATAAGCTCTGTACAACCCCGCCCCCATCACTGATTGGCAGCTTTCTGCAAATCTAGTATACACAAAGTGGCCAATCAGTGGTGTGGGCAGGGTTATACAGAGCTCAGCAGTCAGAGAACTGCCAATCAGTGATGTGGGCGGGGTCTGCTGCAGATAACACAGTAATTTTATCAAAATGACAGCAGGTAGCCCAGTAAGTGACAGATTGTTGGAATCAGGGCCTCTGCCCCTATATTGCGCTGCACTCAGATGGGTAGCAAAAACCTGGTAACAGATTCCCTTTAATGGTGCTCTCTTCCAGTTATTGTGTTGGAGAACACCAAAGACGTAGGGCATCGGCTAAAAATGATTGCCTCTTTTTTATCTTGTGCAGGGTTTTTATATATAATCATTTAAAATTGTTTCTCAGTCACCATTAAAAGCTGAATTGGTTTACACTGAAACCTAAGCGGAGGTATAAACATCAAAAACATATAGGCCAGGAAGCTGGATTTTCAGTATTTCTACCACACCTTCTCCATGAATTCCATTTCCTCCTCCAGCTGCTGCGTCTCTTCTTTTACTGCCTGTAGAAAATCAGTGACTGACTGGCGAGGGTGCATTCCTTTCTCAAATCGGTTATAGAGGCCCCTCCAAAACCTTCCATGGTGAAAAATAAGTTTGAAGAGTTAGTATATGCACAAGTACAGAAGATTATCATCGAGCAATTCTCATGATATATGTTCTTAAGACGTGCTAGCTCATGGTACACACATGAAGGGCTAGCTCACAATGCTGTATATTCTCCCATGCCAGAGAATTGGGCCGATTATACTAATGACACTCTGCTTTAACTCTGAGTGTGATCCAATTTTCTCGCATGGAAGAATTGCAGCACAGGTGTGGAGAAGATGGAGGACTTAATTTTTCCATCTTCTCCATTGTCTCTGTGCACGTACATCAGACTGCACTCGGATAACATAGTATATTATTGGTCCGAGTGCTATCCGATAAAACATCACATAGCACTAGCACTCGGCCGTGTTACGTGGCAATGTGAGCGAGTCCTAATGAGTCCCTCAGTGGCTGATCTATGGCTGGTGACTTCAGATTAGTGAAAATATGTGGTGGCAAGTTGGGCCTCATTACTCGGACAGCACACTGACACATCCTATCCTTACACTATTCACATGTCCATTCTGTTATTTTGCTGACTGATGGTCTGTATATAAACAGAGACATCCCCTACATTGACCTTATTTGCGGACATCCAAGTTGCATCCTACTGCTATTCTTCATTTTCACTGACTGGGTACTTGAAGAAGCTTGGGAAACCTCTGTCACGTTGTTTTTGCATATGGCAAAACCATTGATAAAAACGGACATGTGGACTAAATATGCCCGAAAATTGGATCTAACACACTTGCAAAATTGGTCTGTTTTGTACAGGCAAACAAAAAAAAAACAGCTTTTGCCTGGATTCACACGTGTGTTTTGCGGTCTGAGTATGCTTCAATGCAAAGACTGGCTTCAGGTCTCCTGACCCAAACTCGACTTTATATTATGCGTTTATATAGAAAGTTCCCGATCAGGGACATCCGCATGCCCTATTAAAGGGGTTGTACCAAGTATATAAGTAATCCCCTATCAACGGGATTTAGGAATTGATCGCTAGGGGTCAGTTCCACAGAGAATGAATGGAGTAGAGATGTACATGCTCCCCCTCTGCTCTGTTCAAAGCTTGCTCTACAGAACCTCCTGGGGATTGTTGGGGGTCCCAGCGGTCTGACCCCCAAAGATCAATACTTTATCGCAGTCTAAATATGTGCAAAATGAATCACCGTGTCACAAGCTGTCATAGATGTCAGTAAATCTGTCTAAAGTGAATTGATTTGTGCCAGGCAGAAGATAGAACTGACGAGTGAGCTCTGACGCAACCCCTAAATGTAGACCATGGTTACAAGTGGGAAGAGTGTTGGGCCTTGGATTTCACCACTGAAGGACACATTGGGCTCATGATACGTCACCCCGCTTCTTTCACCTGTAAAGTTAGGGTTGATGTTTCTATATATGAATGATAAGTATATGGTGTGTTAGAGTTCTGCTGCTTTATTCAGTGCAGAGGAGGAATCAGAATAACCTCTTACCTGAAGTGGCATGGAGTGGTGTGTGGTCTCAGAGTTCCTTGGGTCTGACTGTGATCTGCTCTGTACAGAGGGTTCATGTAATCCAACCGCTGCTTCCACAGGTAAGACCAGAGGGAGTAGGTCCTCTCCTGAATTCTGGAAGATGATGATTGCATCACTGATATATTGAGATTATGAGAGCTGCAAGTATACCCGTCACCACTGCAACCTGCACTAACACTAAGGGCTCATTCAGACGGACATTTTTTGTGTACGAGTCCTATTTGTGTTATTTCCAGATACGACTTGTACCTAGAAGAGTGAATGGGGCCATTCACATATCTGTGATTGTTTGAGAGACGGAAAATCGTGGCAAAATGTACGATAGTACGATAGTTATCTGAGTGTCAGGTCAAAATTAACAATGCACATCCATGGGTCAGTGAAAAAAAAAAAATCGGCCAACAATTAATTGCCATCTGAGCGCTGTCCAGTTTTCCAGGTCTGTTTGATGGAAAAAGATGAAGAAACTGAAGCTCAGGCCAAACTCTAATGATAAAAACTGACACTGACCAAACTGGTGAAACTGTGCCTGATTCTCTTATATGAATGAGCCACAAGTTCTATAGCTTTCAGTGTTTCTTTGCATAGTAGCTGTGTAGCTTCATAGTCAAAATTGGAAAATCCGTTTCCAAAAAGTAGATGGAAAGATGCACTGAACTGCTTGGCCCCACCACGGTGCACCGAGCGCCTGTACTTGATTTGAACAGTCCTTCTGTACTGACAGTCCCTTTACAGCAGTGTTCCCCAACTCCAGTCCTCAGGACCCACCAACAGATCATGTTTTCAGGATTTCCTTAGTATTGCACAGCTGATGGAATTATTGCCTGTGCAGGTGATGCAATTATCAGCTGTGCAATACTAAGGAAATCCTGAAAACATGGCCTAATGGTGGGTCCTGAGGACTGGAGTTGAGAACCACTGCTGTAAAGGGTTAGGAGATAACTTTCTGAATGCAGGAGGTCTGACCGATGGGACTTTTAGCGATGCTGAGAATGGGGCTCTTCAGTGATCAGCAGAAGGCCTCATTCACATGTACAGGTTTAAACAGGTATGTGAAAAAATGGTATCAGTGTGTCCATTTTTACCATCATTGTGTTATCAGTGTTCTTCTCGTATGGATAAATATGTTATAAAGTTTCTCCTATGCTTTGTAATGTTAAAGAAGTTGTCCAGTACTTTATATTACTCCCCCCCCAATGTATCCCCCCGGGGCCCCTAAGACTTTGCTGATAATGCCTGTGAGCTTCGCTATCGGTGGCCGCTCACAGGCATCACGTGACCCCACGCTGATGTCACGACAAGTGAGGCGTGACTCAGCGCTGGGGTCCCTACGGTGGCTGCTGGGTTGTGGGCAGGGTTACACCTCCTCCCCATGCGTCACTCCCAGCATCTACCGCGCTTTCCCAATGAATGGGGAGAGGCAGAGCGTGCGGTGGATGCCGGGTGTGATGTGGGGGGGGGGTAACCCCGCCCACAGTCTGGCATCCACCTGGAACGTGGAAGACAGAGACCCCCGGCTGCTGCCAGCGACATCGGCGGGGGTCACGTGATGCCTGTGAGCGGCCAGTGATAGCGCCACTCACAGGCATTATCTGCAACGGTAGGTAATTACAAAAATCCTTAGGGGTCTCGGGGAGACACATTGGGGGGGGGGTAATATAAAGTACTGGACAACCCCTTTAATCTCGGACAGCACCATGATGCCATCCGTGGGCTGTCTATGTTCTTCATGGACCCATAGACTTGTATAGGTCTTTTTCATCTGTGATATTGGAAAAAAAAACAGACATGTCTCCGTGAGTTTTGCACAGACACATAGTCCATGAAAATCCACAGGCATGTGAATAGCATTAGCATTAACACGTACATGTGGATACGGATGTCTGAATGAGGCCTCAATGAGAGCTTGATATTTTAAGAATATCTCTTTAAAGCCATGATCCTCTAGTTACAAGGATGTATCTCATGTCCTTGGCTACTGACCTGCAGGTTAGGACATTTTGTGACTGGGAAAGAAGATCTACAAGATTTCAACATTACTCAGGACAGAGAATATCTTCAAGAAGTATCTTCTAGTGGACCATTGGTTACATCAGGAACTGTGCAATTCTTAAATCCATGTACCCATCTTATTTTATTATTGGCATTTTGATTTCACCATTCTTATGTTTCTCTGTACAGTGGCACTGCCAGCGATGCCAGCGACCCAGATGGGCAGGAAAAAACTGAAATGGTTTAGGTTCACATACCCATTCAGTCTCCGGATATGTGGGAGTCCCTAAGGTCTGACACCCCCACCAATCCTGAAGTGATGGCATATCTTACCAATATGCCATCACTTTATACATTTTTCTCCTGCACAGTTATTGAAAATTTTTTGCCAAGGTTCAACCTTCACAGTTTATAAGTGATTGCTGTTATCCAGACTGTGGGGCACCGTGTGATCAGATCAGCATCAGGGACACGTCAACCATCCATATTCTATTTCTGTTACAAGCCTATAGTGACCATACACAGAGCACATATTCTCTCACATCAGTTCCTTCCTCTCCTTCTCGCAGTTGCACAGAAATTTTCCATACTGACAGGAGTATATATGGTGTTGTATGTGGACCAAGAATCTCTCATTAAATTCAAATGCACAGGGAAACTGCTCCATGAGCTGCCAGACACATTCCAGGAACTGGTCTATCACTGGGGACACCTCCTTGGGATCCCCATCTAAATTTCCATACCTTAAAAAAAAAAAAAAAAAAAAAATATGCTGAAGCAATGCAATTGGGGTATATGCATGCAACATCTTTTTCAGGTGGACTGCACTCCCAAAACCGCCTGAGACTGGGAATGGCACAGAAAAACTACAGTAAGTATATTATATTAGAATGTATGGTGTTTTTTTTTTGTCTCTTTTGCTGAGAGGAGGAGAGCTGATGGAAGATTTGGAAAGTGACACAGCTAAACTCAGCTGTGCTGACCCTAGCCCCACACTGACTGCTGGGCCCATATCTGAAATGTGTTGATTGATGGGATTTAAATACAGTTGATATTCTAATCATGCAGGAGGTTAGACCAGGAGATCCGGGCTTTCATTATAACCCACACACTGAGAAACCTGCTGTAAGATATGGTGTGGAGGTGTTCTTTTTCTAGCATCTTGCTGCCTGTTTATAATTGGACAACATCGTACAAGGAGAAGTACATGCCCCACAGTGAAAGCTCTCTGATAACACCCACTTGGATGTAACGAAAATTAACTCATTAGGTGACAAATACTTTGATTGTTAATATCCCTGCAACAGAGATGCAAAATAAAAAAAGAACTAACAATTATTTTTTTTTCTGCTCTGAAGCTACAACGTGTTTTCAGTTCAACATGAAAAATTTGGTGAAAGGCCCTCTGTAAATAAGTGACTCTGTTTGACTTTTCCAACATATGTGCAGTGACCAGGGTTACCTGTGATTAAATTTGTGTCCAAATGAAATCCAGTCTTTTTCAATTAACACCTAATAGTAATTGGGAAAAATAAAAGTTACACTATGCAAAAAATATCAACTCCGTAAATCTCCACCAGTACATAGAGTATATGAAATGAAACCTCTTACCATAAATACTCTGATGGTTCGGTAATAGGGGTCAAGTAACAGACTGGATACAGAGCAGACCTGAGCGGTGCGGTCCCATCCATCAGAACAATGAACGAGCACGCTGGCGCCCTCTTCTGACACGGCCTAAATGTGCAAATTAAATGTAAAATATTACACATTTATATAATTACAAATCTCGTTTATTCTCAGCACTAAAAGGATCATTTTTGTACAGTCCGTGCCTAGAATAGTACAAATCAGACAAGCAGCACTAGAATATGAACAGATACAACACATCTTACCTTTACAATGAAGATACCAGCATCTAGGATTGTTTTCACGTGTTTTAACCAGCCAGAGGATTCAAGACCCCAAAGAAATTCACCCATAGAAGGAGATCGGAGCTCACAAACTGCAATCATGAACAGAACAATAAGCTCACTATAGCAACAGATTCTGTATGTGAAGTATTTCTGCTCCAAGACTTGAGATAGAGAATATATATATATATATATATATATATACAGTCATGGCCAAAAGTATTGAGAATGACACCAAAATTATATTTTCACATGATCTGCTGGCCTCTGGTTTTTATTAGTGTTTGTCTGATGTTTATATCACATACAGAAATATAATTGCAATCATATTATGAGTACCAATAGGTTATATTGACAGTTAGAATGAGTTAATGCAGCAAGTCAATATTTGCAGTGTTGCCCCTTCTTCTTCAAGACCTCTGTAATTCTCCCTGGCATGCTCTCAATCAACTTTTGGACCAAATCCTGACTGATAGCAGTCCATTCTTGCATAATCAATGCTTGCATTTTGCCAGAATTTGTTGGTTTTTGTTTGTCCACCCGTCTCTTGATGATTGACCACAAGTTCTCAATGGGATTAAGATCTGGGGAGTTTCCAGGCCATGGACCCAAAATCTCTATGTTTTGTTCCATGAGCCATTTAGTTATCACCTTTGCTTTAGGGCAAGGTGCTCCATCATGCTGGAAAAGGCATTGTTGGGCGCCAAACCGCTCTTGGACGGTTGGGAGAAGTTGCTCTTGGAGGACATTCTGGTACCATTCTTTATTTATGGCTGTGTTTTAGGCAAGACTGTGAGTGAGCCGATTCCCTTGGCTGAGAAGCAACCCCACACATGAATGGTTTCAGGATGCTTTACAGTTGGCATGAGACAAGACTGGTGGTAGCGCTCACCTCTTCTCCGAATAAGCTGTTTTCCAGATGTCCCAAACAATCGAAAAAGGGATTCATCAGAGAAAATGATTTTGCCCCAGTCCTCAGCAGTCCACTCCCTGTACCTTTTGCAGAAAATCAGTCGGTCCCTGATGTTTTTTCTGGAGAGAAGTGGCTTCTTTGCTGCCCTCCTTGAATCCAGCCCTTGCTCAAAGAGTCTCCGCCTCACAGTGCGTGCAGAAGCACTCACACCAGCCTGCTGCCATTCCTGAGCAAGCTCGGCACTGCTGGTAGTCCGATCCCACAGCTGAAACAGTTTTAAGATACGGTCCTGGCGCTTGCTGGTCTTTCTTGGGCGCCCTGGAGCCTTTTTGACAACAATGGAAGCTCTCTCCTTGAAGTTCTTGATGATGCGATAGATTGTTGACTGAGGTGCAATTTTTGTAGCTGCGATACTCTTCCCTGTTAGGCCATTTTTGTGCAGTGCAATGATGGCTGCACGTGTTTCTTTAGAGATAACCATGGTTAACTGAAGAGAAACAATGATACCAAGAACCAGCCTCCTTTTAAAGTGTCCAGTGATGTCATTCTTACTTAATCATGACTGATTGATCGCCAGCCCTGTCCTCATCAACACCCACACCTGTGTTAATGGATCAATCACTAAAACGATGTTAGCTGCTCCTTTTAAGGCAGGACTGCAATGATGTTGAAATGTGTTTTGGGGGTTAAAGTTCATTTTCTGGGCAAATATTGACTTTGCAAGTACAGTAATTGCTGTTAAGCTGATCACTCTTTGACATTCAGGAGTATATGCAAATTGCCATTACAAAAAATGAAGCAGTAAACTTTGGAAAAATTACTATTTGTCTCATTCTCAATACTTTTGGCCATGACTGTATATATATATATATATATATATATATATATATATATATATATATATAGGGTTGTGTAGGATACTCCAAGTGCGGATATGACTTAAAAATTGTACAATGAAATTGTAAAATTCTGTATTATTTATTATATTGGGGTTGGTCACTTTATATAAAAAAATTCCAAAAGGGTGATAAAATGTAATGTTTGGCACATACAACTATAGATTACTTCCCCGGAGTTTGCCTTCTTCCTAAGGTGCGCCTGGAGGCCATGTTTCTCCCCAGGTAAGTTATACACCTCTACCCATCTACGTGATGTACAAGAAAACATGATTCATCAGACCAGAACCCTTTCTTCTATTACTCTATGGTTCAGTTCTGATGCCCATATACCCTTGTAGGTGCTTTTGGCTGTAACCGGGTCAGCATGACAATGACCAGTGTGCATCTCCATATGTAATAAGCTGCAATACTTTATCCTGACATCTTTTCTTCATAGCCAAAACTTAATTTTTCAGCAATATGTGCCACAGTATTTCTTCTGCAGCACCGGACCAGCTGGGGCTACTGTACCTTTCGTTCCACACAAGTATCAATGAGCCTTGGGCGCCCATGACTCCGCCACCTGCTCACCGGATGTTCTACCCTGGTAGGCACTAACTATTGTATGCCAGGCACACCCCACAACACCTGCTGTTTTTGAGATCTTCTGACAACCCTCATGGGGGCACCTCTGACAAGGAGAATATTGAGATCTCTAGACATCATGATTTGTCCATTGAAAATGGAGCTGTTTAGGGAATAGAGCGCACAGAACATAGGGAAAAAAAACAGTGGAGAGGGAAAGAAATAATTTGAGGTGCTCACCTGGAGGGATTGTGAGAGTCACAGCTCCTAAACCAGGAGTAATATAACGCTAGCTGCCATCTATAAGAAATATCTTTTATGTATTCTTTTACCCTATGCACAAAATAAACGTTCATGGAAAACTATGAATTGGCAGCAGCGTGTGCAATGTCCTCAAGGGCCAACATACATACGCTGAAAGTAGATTTGCAAATAACATTTTTCGCTGTTGCCCGTTCCTGTGGCACCATTAATGTACTAGGCCTTAATGAGTTTGGTGACATAACGTCTTGTGATCGCTATTTTAACTCTCTAAGAACCAGGGAGTTTTTTATTTAAGCGCTTTTTGTGTTTATGGAGCTGACGTTTTTATTGATACCAATTTGGAGCACATATAACGTTTTGCTAGCTTTGTATTGGATTTTTTTTGTTAAGTGAGGTGACAAAGAACCCACAATTTTGGCATTTTGATTTTTTTTTTCTGCAATGTTTACCGTAAAGGTTAATTACCATAATTCCATACTTTGATACATCTGACTTTTACGGATGTGGCGATACCAAATGTTTTTTTTTCCGTTTCTTTGTTTTTAATAGGGAAAACGTGGGATAGTTAAAAATTATCTATTTTTTATATTTTGACTTTTTATTTTTTTTTCATTTTTTTTGTACCCATTAGTGGACTTAAACATGTGATCCTTGGATTGCTTATATATACTGTAATACCACAGTATTGCGGTATTTACTAGAAATCATGGTTGCCTATGGCACTCAGTCTGCTGTAAAAAGTACTAAGATGGGCCTTAAAGGTAAAGGCATTTTGCCCATAGCGGTAGACCACGTGGCCACTATGGCGCTCATTAGCTGGGAAAGCCTGATGCTACAGGGCTTTCTTCTTCCGCATATCATTCTTTGAAAGATGGCCTTTGTTCCTCATCATTCAGCCTGTACGTCTGTGCTCGAAGTCTCAGCACTGCAGGTGCAATGACGTCACTAGATCGGGCCCTCTGTGCGGAGTTTTTTTTTATTTTGGCAACAAGAAAAGCGTATACTGTGGGATCCATCATACATGATGTGGGGCGGCCATCATACTGTGTGAGCGAACTGTTGGGGGCCATCATACTGTGTGAGCGAACTGTGGAAGACATCATACTGTGTGTGTATATGTGTGGGGGGCTGTAAGAGCATCATACTGTGTGTGTGTGTGGGGGGGGGAGTAGTGTAGGTGCATTATACTGGTGGGGTTTGCCATGGGGTCATCATGTTGTCCATGTAAGGACTACTGTGGGAGAAAATTATGACAGGAGATTCACTCCGAGGTATCGCACCGTGTGTGGAGGGCAGCATACTCTATGGGGTTTATTAAAATGGTATCAGTGTGTGCAAACAAGAGGAATCAGTAGCAGGGGCATTATTTCTGTGTCCAAGCCACAAAACATGTCCTCTCCCTGTATTTAAAAGTTGGAAAGTAGGCCCTTGTGTGACTGCATCAATATGTTATAACCCTGCCTAGTCCATCAATATAGACTCTTGGTATGGGGCCCCATGATTTCTATGAACGCCTCTGCTTAAGCTGGCCCCCGGCTGCTGTGGTAACCCATCGATTAACAGCGCACATTCAAAATAGTTAACAGACACCATCAGCTTCTTGTGGAGTTCCTGAGCCACCTCCACACACGCAGGCTCCTTCTCAGGATGTTCATTCACATCCTAATGCGGTGAGAGGTTACATATAAAAATAAAATCCTAAAATCTTGGAATTTTTGCTTTGCCCACTAATACTCCATTTACACAGACAGATTAGTGGCAGTAAACCACCACTAACTGGTAAATATTTACTGATTGTTGGAGGTTTAGAAGCCTGTTTACACAGGAAAACCATGCTAAATGATGTGCGTTGAACGTTCAGAAGGCGTAAGCTTTGCAGCTCCTCAGAAGAATTTTTTATTTTTACCAGGAGACCTGGACCCCCCGTGGTCTAGAGGTCTCAGGGGGTCTCAGCGCTGCTGGGACCCCTGGCCCTCCCCTGGCGGATCTGCGTACCCCCTAAGGAGGTCCCCGCATAAGCCTGCCGGCCCCGGGGGATACAGGGTGCTCCCTGGCGGAGACGCACACTGCATCTAGGGGTCCCTGCGAGCTCCGCCGTGGGGGGGAGCGAAGGGCCATGGCGTCACACATCCCTGGGGGTCCCTGTGGCGCTCAGCTGGGTAAGTGCCCTGTGTGTGTGTGTGTGTTACTGTCTTATGGTGACTGCACCTTTTGTCTTTTCAGGCAGAGGTGTAATACTGGAGAATGCACATCACCGCTGCTGTTAGCAGGGGAGCGGGTCAGAGGAGCGCGGGCTCCGTTAGTGTAACGGGGGGGCGTGGCTTATGTTCTTGGCTGCCTGCCATCGTCTGTGCAGACAGGAAGCACCTGGAAAGCGCGCGCTGGGCAGTCCCCGCCCCCCTCCTGCCTTCCTTCTCTTCGGCTCTGCAAACGGCCATTGCCTCACGTAGCTCAGCGCTGTCCTCTCCCTCCCCCCTGCTCTCCGCTCTCACACACAGGCTCCAGGAAGCTGGTGAGTCATCTGTTTGTCTCATCTCTACAGCACAGAGCGCTGCTGTCTTCTCTGCTGCATGCACACCTTAGTCCTTTTAAGGCAAGGTGCATTGCGTGTTCAGCAGCATTAACCCCTTCTGGCCATCATCAGAAAACCTTTTTTCTGCAATGCTGGGGTAGCTTTTCTCCCTCTAAGGAGAATCTTTAACCCTTCAGTGCTTGGTAAATTGTTTTGTGGGAACAGGCTGTGATAGCAGGATCTCACTTCCCCGGTTACTGTGCTCTTGTAAGGGGTTATTACTGCTCTTTCCGCGACGCTCGCTACTGAGTAGGGGGCATGTCGGATCAGGGTCCAGGCGGCGCGGACCTCTCTCCCGGCCCGCTTCAGGATCGGTCACGCGTATCTGATATGCCGGGGTTGACGGCGTCAGGTTCGTCTCTGGTCAGGGGCCTCAGTGATGTTAAAGCGCTCACTCGCTCCATTGACAGTCTGTCTGACCTCCTGGGTCACTGGGTATCAGCTAAGTCCCTACCGGCGCGGGGCAAGAAGCACCACAGGCCTGTGGTGGCGCTGTCTCCTCCGCGCAGCGCATCAAAGGCTTCGGATTCACCGACAAGCTCTGCTGGTGAGATCTCCGATTCTGATGAAGAGGATCGGCAGGGTCGCTCGGCTTCGCTTTCAGGCCACGTGGATGCTCTTATTGGAGCCATGCGGGAAGTGTTATAGCTGTCTGAAGAGGTGACGAGGCCGGGCAAGTCGGCCCGGCTGTATCAGGAGTCGCGTCGGGCTCGTTCGACACTGCCAGCGCACGATGAACTTAACGAGGCGGTGGAGAGAGAATGCCTGTGTCCGGATAAGCGCTTCCAAGGGATGCGGTTTTTTGATGCCCTGTATCCCTGCTCCACAGAGACGATCGCTAATTGGGTCCCCTCTCCTGAAGTGGACGTGCCATTGTCTCAGCTGAGCAAATCTTCTTTGCTTCCGGTTAAAGGGAAGGCGAGTCTACAGGATCCGCTGGACAGAAGGACGGAGTTAGCGGCAAAGTCCATCTACGAGGCCGTGGGTCATGGATTCCGAGCGGCCTTGGGGGCCATGTGGGGACAGCCTGTACATCTAGTGCACTAGTTAGGCGTTGGGCCAGATGGTGATGCTGAGCAGTGTCTGCCCTGGCTGGACCAGAATGGGAGACCACAGAATCCACAGATGATTCTGACCCAATTTCATGCCCAGCACATGCCTGACACCTAACATTATACTGGTGAGGCTTCCCTGAGATGGTTGGATCAGCTGCGGTCAGCATGGCAAGATGGGACTCCGCTGTCTGACGTGGAAAGGCTCTTCCAGCTGTTGGAAGAGGTGGCCCGATATAGCAGAGACGCAGTGCTGGATAATACTTTGTTTCTGTCCAGGGCTCAAGCCTCGGCCGTCACAGTCAGTAGAGCACTGTGGCTCAAACAGTGGACTGGAGACGCAGTATCCAAACAAGGTTTGCTTACTCTGGCGTACAAGGGCGGTCTGCTTTTTGGTTCGGACCTCACGGAGCTGATTGCTAAGGCCAAGGATGTGGCTTTGCCACAGCGGAAAGCAGCGGCCTCTACGTCTGACAGGTCAAGTGCCGGTAGTGGTCGTCGGTCCTTTCGACCCAGGGGACGATTCGATCAGCCCTCTTGGAGATTGGGTCGTCCCTCGTCTTCCGGTAAGAAGTCCACCCAGAAATCCCGTACTCCCTGGAAACAGCATTTCCGTCGGGACAAAAGGGAGGCTGACAAAAAGCCCGCTAAGGCGGACTGACGCCAGGATCCCTCTCGAGGGCTCTCGGGTGGGAGGTCGGCTGCTACAATTCGGGTCGGTTTGGGCGTCCCACGAATCGGACGCCTGGGTGACACGGGTTGTGTCAGCGGGCTATTTCATAGAGTTTCACTCTCTACCCCCGGACAGGTTTCGTCAGTCTCGCATCCCGTCCGTGCCCAAGCTGGCTGCTGCTCTGCTGCGGGAGGTCAACTCTCTTCTGCAGCAGGGTGTAGTGGTTCCGTTTCCGCCGGAGGACCGGGGAAGGGGGTTTTTACTCTAACCTTTTTGTGGTCCCCAAAAAGGAGGACAAGTTTCATCCCATTCTGGACCTCAAGGATTTGAATCTTCATGTCCGAATCCGGAAATTCCGTATGGAGTCTCTTCGCTCCGTCGTGGCGGCCTTGTCGCAGTACGATTTTTTGGTGTCGATCGACATCCGCGACGCCTATTTGCATGTCCCTGTTGGCAGGGCTCACCAGTGCTTCCTGCGTTTCGCCGTAGGGCAGGCCCATTACCAATTTGTGGCCCTACCTTTCGGGTTGGTCTCGGCGCCCAGGGTTTTTACAAAGGTTCTGGCGCCGCTCATGGCGCTCCTTCGAAAGCAAGGAGTTCCGATTCTCCCCTACCTGGACGACCTGTTAATTGTGGCGCCCACAGCGGAGGAGGCAGTGACAGCTCGCGATCTCTCCCTTCAGCACCTGGAAGACTTCGGGTGGCTGGTCAATTGGAAGAAGTCGTCATTGGAGCCGTCGCAGTCAATCCTGTTCTTGGGGATGCATTTCGACACCGTACGGGCAGTGGTGTCCCGCCCTCCGGACAAACAAGCGAACCTTCGTCACCACGTCCAGGCTATGAGGTCGGTGAGGGCGATGTCCCTTCGGAAGTGCATGCGCCTTCTGGGTCTGATGGTGGCAGCAATTGAAGCGGTGCCGTTTGCACAATTTCAATCCCGGGATCTCCAAGATCTTATTCTGACCCGTTGGGACCAATCGCCGACTTCGCTGGATCGCTGTGTCGTCATCTCCCGCAGGGTGCGAGAGTCTCTTGGATGGTGGTTACGTCTGGAGGCTCTATCCCTGGGGAAATCCCTTCTTCTCCCACGGTGGTCGGTGATTACCACCGATGCCAGCCTGACTGGCTGGGGGGGGGGTTTGGAACGACCTCTGGGTTCAGGGGGTCTGGTCGTCAGAGGAGTCGTCTCTGCCAATCAACATTCTGGAGTTGAGAGCAATATTTCTCTGCCTCCGACATTGGACGGTCCCTTTGAGCGGTCTGCCGGTCCGGATTCAGACGGACAATGCGACAGCTGTCGCGTATATCAACCATCAGGGCGGGACGAGGAGTTCCAGACTCATGATGGAGGTCTCTCGGATCCTGCTTTGGGCCGAGTTCAGGGTTCCAGTCATCTCCGCGTTTCACATCCCGGGTGTGCTGAATATCTCGGCGGACTTCCTCAGTCGCGAGCGGGTAGATCCCGGAGAATAGAGTCTTCATCCGGAGGTTTTTACTCTGCTGTGCTCCCGTTGGGGGACTCCCCAAGTGGACTTGATGGCATCCAGGCTGAACGCCAAGATTCCGACAATCATGTCCAGGTACAGGGACCCGGAGGCTGTGGCGGTAGATGCTCTAGTGGCCCCGTGGGACCAGTTCGAGCTGATCTATGTGTTTCCGCCGGTATCCTTACTTCCTCTGGTGATCAGGCGGATCAATCTCGAACGAGTATCGGCGATTTTGGTGGCGCCGGATTGGCCGCGGAGGGTGTGGTATTCAACGCTGGTGTCTCTTCTGGCAGCGCCTCCGTTTCCACTGCCTCTTCGCCCGGACCTGTTAACTCAAGGGCCCATTCGTCATCCGGACCTGAAGTCACTTCGTTTGACGGCGTGGCTCTTGAGACCGAAATCTTGACCCGTCGTGGGTTTTCGTCCGAGGTCATTGCCACCTTGCGGGCGGCCAGAGGTCCAGCTACGACTAGTATTTATCACAGAACTTGGGAGGCCTTCTATTCATGGTGTTCTGGATCGTCAAGGAACCCGAGGGTTTTTTCCATTCCCAACTTCTTGGCCTTTCTGCAATGTGGTCTGGTCAAGGGTCTAGCAGTTAGTACCTTGCGGGGTCAGGTCTCTGCACTATCCGGGCTTTTTCGGAAGGCTATTGCCTCACGCAGGGATGTGCGTTCATTTTTTCGCGGGGTTGCACATAAGTTTCCGCCTCGGAGGGCGGTTGTGGCTCCTTGGCGGCTCAATTTAGTTTTGGAGGCTCTTCAGCATGGGCCGTTTGAGCCTATGGATTCAGCTACGCTTTACTTGCTTTCTTGGAAGGTGGCCTTCCTGGTGGCGGTCACCTCTTTAAGAAGGGTTTCGGAGTTGGCGGCACTGTCTTGCTCGCCCCCTTTTTTGGAATTCCACCCGGATCGTGTGGCGCTTCGTACCCGTGGAGATTTTTTACCTAAAGTGGTGTCGCGTTTTCCACCTCAATCAGGACATCCTGTTGCCTTCCCTCTGTCCGAAACCAAAGAGTCTGAAGGAGCGGGCCTTGCACTCGTTTGATTTGGTGCGGGCATTGAAGTTCTATCTTTCAATCACGCAAGGGTTTCGAAAATCGGATTCTCTGTTTGTGATTCCTGCTGGTCGTCGCCGTGGTCAGCGGGCTTCCAAGGACACTATAGCTCGGTGGATATGTTCGGCTATCCTGGAGGCGTACCGGCTCAAGGGCGAGCCTTGTCCGGTTAAGGTTCAAGCTCATTCCACGAGAGCTGTTGGTTCGTCGTGGGCTTTTCGTCAGGGGGCTTCGGCAGCGCAGCTCTGCCGGGCGGCTACCTGGTGCTCCGTTCACACTTTTACTAAATTTTATAAAGTGAACGTGAGTGCTTCCTCCAATGCGGCCTTGGGACGCAGGGTCCTGCAGGCGGCAGTGGTTTAGGTTATCTCTTTATTTTTTGTTCGGCGCTTGTTGCGCACTTGCCTAAGTTGTTGGAGTGTTGGCGATCCTGCCACTGTTTCCCACCCTTGAGTTTTGGACTGCTTTGGGACTTCCCACTAGTAATGGATCTGTGTCTCCCTTCCTTCCCTTCTGCTGCTGAAAGACGGATTTTGGTAAGACCTTACCTGTAAAATCCTTTTCAGCGAAGGAAGGAAGGGAGACACAGCACCCTCCCATGGCAGAAGTGTATTATGGTTTTTCTAGATGCGGCGCGACTCCCTCCTGATGGCGGTCATCTGGTCTGGGGTTGGCGCACTAGGGCTCTGTTCCAGCATTGCCAGCTCATCGCAGTTGTCAGGTCCAGTAAGTAGTGCCTGGGACTGTGTGTTTTCATGCTGTTATATACATAACCTGTTCTCTCACATTTATGAATTTTCAGAAGGGGTTGTGTTGTTCCCCTGGTGTTGTCTGCTCTTCCTTAGCTTGTGTACGGACTGGAGAACATGGGAGTAGGAGGAGCCTAAGTTGGAGGGGCCGGTTGTCACTTTTTCTAAATCTGAGGTGAACTATCCTGTGGGGCTCCGCCTACCCCCACTAGTAATGGATCTGTGTCTCCCTTCCTTCCTTCGCTGAAAAGGATTTTACAGGTAAGGTCTTACCAAAATCCGTCTTTTTCTCGTTTTACCCTATAGCCTATTTACACTCCACTTCTCAGCAGCTCTCGTTTATAATCTTTCAGTGTAAATGCATATTAAGTCTCAGCATTGGCTTACCCTGCCTGTTCTGTAGAGATTCTCAGCAGCCATCTTATTATCATCACAGACAGGATTAAAATAAAAGGTAACATCTTGTCATATAGATAATACAGGATCCACCATTCACAAAAGGCGATGGTCTCAGCTGACCTTCTCCCCCCTCTCTGCACAATGACCTCTGCACAGGTCAGAGAGCATGCCTATAACCCAGTGAACATCCACAGTCTAAAGTGGTCCATATATCCACTGTAAGGCTTATCAGCTCAGGTAATATTGCCGCCTGATCATTTAGAGAGAATACAATTAGAAAAATCTTGACAATCAGAAATTAAAAACCTATTGATAAAAAAGAATATAAATGTCTGGTTTTAATAATTACAGAAATTTCTAGCTGATATATTCCTTAACATGATCAACACTCGTATAAGACGTAGATAGTACTCGGACCTCACAAGTGACCGTGGTCAGATAGTATTTAATCTAAATCACAATTAGTCAGGAAGCAGGAAACCACTAGAATAAAATTCCGCAAGTACAACAAACGTGATTGTATATTATCATGTCACTGAATTTTGGGTCTTCTATCCTTTGGATTACGAGCTCGGAGAGAATGAAGACACAGGACAGGATGTTTGTGTCTAAACATACTCTAAAAACTTTATTACAAAACACAGGGCTAATATACACCCTAAAGGCAGGAAACGGATTTGCCATATATGGTTCGATTATACAGTTTAGCTGAACAAGCGAAAAAAACTAGTTTCTGTATGCTTTAGAATATTTAATTAGACTTATCTAGTTAGCAAGGTCATTTCATCTTTCTGCAAGAACACATTATTGCTACAAGAAGAAACATCTGGCCAGGGAGAATCACGTTATCTTTTTAGCAAGGACACGCTATTGATACAAGAAGGAACATTTCAGCTTGCTGTTTTTTTACCTAAAATAACTGTCAGACTTATATAGCATAGATGGGGCCTTTAAACTTGAGGGACTCCATCTTCTGCTATAACATTCCATCCTTTTGTTCCTTCATTTATCAATACGAATTTCTATGTTTTCTTTTAGTACAACGCTGAATACACATTAAAAAAAGCTTAAAAACCAAATAAACCGCAAGACACATTAGCAAAACCTGTAAAATAGCTTGTACTATACCAGCCAACCACCCACCAATACCTTTAAACCAATTTGCGGGATTTAGAAAGGAAAATCTCTGTGTGGAATTATTGGCCAAAGTATCTGAACAGTTCACTCAAAAGTTTATCTCTTCCCATGAGACTGGGACAGCGAGAAAGGGTATGCTAGTGGACGTCACAGGGGCATGTGTACATATCCAACAATTAGCAATGGTCTGGTTTTGCTCCTTTAGTCCATCGATTAGAGCAAGATGGTGTCTAATGAATCTATTGTCGTCTCCATCCATGGTGCCTAACCTAGTCCATGCACCTGTGGTCGCAAGGATGCAGGTAAGTATAAACAATGTCATCAGTCTTTGTCCGCTGGTTCTCCTAGTATCTTTTTGCAATGGGACGCGTGGATCCAGGTCTCTTTTCCCTCTAACTTAACGGCTGTGCTTGTGGTCAGCAGAACTTGAAAGGGTCCATCAAACCGTGGATCTAGGCTTTTCCTCACGTGTCTTTTTATAACCACCCAGTCTCCAGGTTGCAGCGTATGGCTGCTAGAGTCTTGATCTGGATCTGGAAGAGAACTGAAGACATTATCATGTACTTGCTTAATCTTTTTGTGTAAAGTCCTCACATAGGAACTTAGCACATGGTTGTTCATTTCTAATGCTTGCGGATAGAAACACCCTAGGCTGGGTACGTTGCCAAACAATATCTCATATGGAGAGAGTCCAGTCTTTCTATTAGGTGTGTATCTTACTGAAAACCGAGCAAGTGGTAAACAGTCCGGCCATGGTTTTCCTGTCTCAGCCATGGCTTTCTGAATTTTTAATTTCAGTGTCCCATTCAGTCTTTCCACTTTACCACTACTTTGTGGGTGATATGGGGTATGGAATGCTTGTTGAATTCCTAGAGCTGACATGACTTCATTCATTATTTCACCTGTGAAGTGTGTACCTCTGTCACTCTCAATTACCTCTGGTACCCCATACCTGCAGACCACCTCCGCAAGCAGTTTCTTTGCGGTTGCCGCAGCCGTGGCTTTGGCAATCGGGAAAGCCTCTGGCCATCCTGAGAACAAATCAATACAAACCAACACATATTCCCATGATCCTGACTTTGGCAGCTGAATATAATCAATTTGCAGTCTCTCGAATGGATAGAGGGGCCGGGGGGTGTGTTTGGGTGGTGTTTTAACTACTCTACCCTGATTATGTGTAGCACATATCATGCACCCTTGTACCAGGTTTTCAATACAGGTGGAGAATCCTGGTGCCACCCAATGTTTCTGCATCACACTCATCACACCCGTTTTAGATTGGTGTGTCGGCCCATGTAGTATCTGGGCAGCTGCTGGGTACAGTGCCCTTGGAAGTCATCGTCGTGTCCCTTTCCCCCATACCCCATTTGCTTCATTCAGGCATGCACCTTCCTTTAACCACTTATCAACCTCCTCCTTTTGAGCCTGAGCCTGCATTTGGGATAAGATGTCCTCCGACACAAAGGGGTTTTTAGGGGCACTTAACTGACGTACTGTTGACCCTTGTTGCGGCTTACAGGCTGCTGTTTTTGCCGCTGCATCTGCCATCGCATTTCCTCTGCTTACCTGGTCGGTGCGTCTGGTATGTGCTCTTACCTTTATGACAGCTACTTGTTTAGGTAGTTGTAGCGCATCAATTAACTGCTGGACCGCATCAGCATTCTTAATGGGGTGTCCTGCTGCCGTCAGGAAACCTCTTGACTTCCATATTGGACCAAAATCATGCGATATACCGAATGCGTACCTAGAATCTGTGTAAATGTTAACAATACTACCTTCCGCTAGTTTACAGGCCTCGGTTAGGGCCCTAAGTTCAGCTTCTTGAGCCGACTGGTGTGGGAGCATTGGTTCTGCCTTGATTACTGCATTGAGGGAGACAACTGCATATCCAGTATGGAAGGTACCTGAATCGTCCTGATGACGGGATCCATCTACAAAAAATTCAAAATCTGCATTTTGTAATTCATGTTCAAATCCAGTAGGTAAACCTGCCGTTTCTTGTGCCATCATTTGTACACAGTCATGAGGAACTTCCTCTCTTGGATCTTCCTTAAAAAGCACAGTACCTGACTCCTCCTTTAGATCCGAGAGAGGTAACAAAGTTGCTGGATTCAGGGTAGTACACCTCTGTAAAGAAACATTGGGAGGCATTAACAGTGCACATTGTAACCTGAGATGACGTGCTGCTGAGAGGTGAGCGGGTTGCACTTGATTCAATATAGTGTAGACATCATGAGGTGTTAGAACGGTGAGTGGGTGGTCAAGAGCAATGTCTGCGGATTTATGGAGTAATAGTCCAACAGCATGCAGAGCACGTACACAGGATGGTGCACCTCTGGCTACCGCATCGAATCTGCCACGAAAGTAGGCAACAGGTCTCTGATTATCACCGTGTGTTTGAGTTAAAACTCCTGCTGCATGTCCAGCTTGTTCATGAAGGTACAGAGTAAATGGGAGCTCATAATTAGGGGTACCCAAAGCTGGAGCGGCCAAAATACGGTTCTTGAGAGAATAAAAACAGTCTATTGCCTCTGATGTTAGTACAAAAGGTGTTGGGGTAAGACAGTCATAGAGGGGCTGCATTAAAACAGAGATGGCATGAATCCACTGTCTGCAATAGGAAACAAGTCCAAGAAAAGTTCTGAGGGCTGCAACATTAATGGGGACGGTGAATGCCTGTACTGCTTGTTTGCGTGCATTTGTTAAATGACGAGCTCCTGGTGTAATGCAATGTCCCAAAAAGGTGACTGAAGATTTACAAAACTGAAGCTTATCTTTCGATGCCTTGCAGCCAGCGTGATAGAGAAACAACATAAGCGATATAGTTGCACTATGACATTGTTTCCTGGAGGGGGCACAAATGAGCAGGTCATCGACATATTGCAGAACAACGATATGTGGTTCAGACCATCCCTCCAGTATTTCCTGCAGGCTTGCAGTGTACATTGTGGGTGAATTCTGGGCACCCTGTGGCAACACTGTCCATGTATATTGACTACCCTGGAATGTGAAAGCAAACAGGTACTGGCAGTCAGGATGTAATGGTACACTGAAAAATGCATTTGCCAAATAAACCACTGAAAAGCAAAGAGAATTAGAAGGTATCTGTGACAGAAGAGTATGCGGGTTGGGCACAACTGGTGTTAGAAGTTCTGTGGCTTTGTTAACCAACCGGAGGTCATGGACCATTCTATATGCGGCTGGTTGTCCTGGCACGCTCTTTTTCTTTACTGGGAACAGGGGAGTGTTGCAAGGGGACTGGGTTTTGACTAGGACTCCTCTCTGTAGTAATTTTTGGACCTGCTGGGCTATGGCATTCTCCTGAGCCGAGCTAAGGGGATACTGCTTCTGTTGAGGCAAGATGGCTCCTGGTTTTAATTTCACCATTACTGGTTGAACTCTTAACCTACCAACATCTGTTTTGCCTGAGGCCCAAAAATCATGTGGTACAGCCTGCTCCAATATCGGGGGAAACTCATTTGTCTCTTCTATGCTGGCAATATCTAGTGACATAATTTTGCAAAGGGTACTTGGTTTTAAACCTGGGGTCATGGTGACAGTGCCATCGGGATGATACTCAATATGTGCTTGTAATTGGGACAACACATCATTTCCCAAAAGGTTACATTGGCCTCGGGGCGATACCATGAGCTGGCTATGTACAGTAGCTCCTTGAATTTGCAGGGGAATTCTTTTAGTGAC
The DNA here is from genome assembly GCF_046119375.1 of Phyllobates terribilis. Taxonomy (NCBI): domain Eukaryota; kingdom Metazoa; phylum Chordata; class Amphibia; order Anura; family Dendrobatidae; genus Phyllobates; species Phyllobates terribilis. The sequence continues at coordinate 158,594 of NW_027362871.1, read as the reverse complement.
AGGAAGCAGGACAGACGGAGAATTGAAGGGGGTGGCAATGACATGATGTGAAAAATCAGTGTCAGTATATGGCCAATCACCTTGCGTAATTACTGAATTGTCGGCCCCCGTATCTACTTGGAAATCGATTTCATGTCCCCCTGGTAGGTTCACCTGCACTATACAACTGGGAGTTGGGGGTAAGGAGATGAGGGGGTTCATGTGCAAGCTTCCCTCATCCTATGGGGGCGTTGTTTGGTCGGCTGGAGGACCCGTACTCTGAGCATTTGGATACGGGTTGGTCCTACAGTTCTTTCTAAAATGTCCTGGCTTTTTACATCCGTAACATAGTCTCTGTCCTTCTCCTTCAGTCTGTCCTCTGCCTCTGTTGTTTCTGGGGGTCGTCTCTACTATATGTATTCTGGCAGCTCTTTTTGCCTGCGCTATGTCATGCTGTGCCCCCTGAGCTATTCTAGCTAAATCTGCCTTCACTGATCTCCAGTCCGGTCTACTTGCTTTTACCTTCTCTGCAATCTCTTTCTTTAGTCCATTCATGAAAGCACTTGCTAATACCCTCTCACTAGTCTTATTCCCGGGGTTGAACCCCATTTCTGACCAGGTTTTCTTTAGTGCATAGAAATAATCCTTAGGATCTTCCTCCTTTCCCTGCACTCTATCTTCTAGTGTAACTTGCTTTTCTGCTTGCCTGTCTTGACATGCTTTTACCAACGCTGCTGCGAATAGGACTCCAGCTGCTGCATCATTAGATTCTGCATCTACGGGTCCGGTCCTATTGGCATACTGTTTTTTTGTCTCATCTATCAACCTATCATAGCGGGCTTCATCTGCCAATTTTCCCTTAATTACCCCCTGCAGATCTATTCTAGTGGCATGATACGTATCCTGTATGGTGGTGATCATTCTAGCAAAACCCATAGGGGACTGGGACGGATCTGGCAGCTGGGAGATCAGTGCCAACTGCTCTGAAGGACTCCATGGTCTATACATTAACATTGTACGAGCTTCCTGACCTGGAACCACTGCATCCCCCCCTGCTGCTGCTGCTGCTGGTGCTCCTGGCACAACTACCGTCCTCATTGGGAATAGACTAGCTGGGTGGGGTCTCGGTCCTCCACATGCCACACAGATGTCTACTGTCAAGGGGTTCTGTTGTCCACATCTGGGGCAAACCCAACATTTAGGTTCCTGGGAATTCTGGTACTGGGGTGGGGGTGACGTCGGGAGCGGACAGGGAGGAAAATCTGTCATTCCAGTTTTTGTCAGTCTGTAACGTCCGTCTCCTAATTCTTCAATCTTTCCTTCAAAATAAGCGCATGCATTCATCCATACATCTACTGTCTTCAACAGACCCTTATCTTTCAACCATCCATGATAGGAGTTAAAGAAGGATTTCCATTTCTCTCCATCTCTCCATTCTCATTCATTCCCGCTTTACACAATATTTTGTCAATTCCAATCAGTGCCTGTTTCCCTTCTCTGCGTACCACTAAGTCTTTGGCTATAATGCCTTCCTTGGCATTTTGGTTCCCCATTTTTTTCGGTTCTCCTCACCTAGAAGAGACTCCTCAGTCACTTAGACAATGGGCCACAAAGGTTTCTGAACCATTCCACTACTAGCCTCTCTAGGACTTATACGCCAACCAGAAAAACAGACCAAAAACATCAATCCCGGGACACATCCACAACACAATCATCGGATCCATACTTTCATTAAATTCTCCAAAGGATAGAAGGCAGGACTGTCAATTTATCTGAGGGATTCTACTGGTTCAAAGGGACCTGAGCCAGACAACAATCTGTTGAATTACCTGGGGAGCCGACCGCTCGGGGGTGAGGGAGTCTCTTCTATGCAGTGATATATTTAGGTAGAATATAACAGTTATTCTTACCTCAGCACTGTATATATCACCAACAGAGAGCTTCACTCGTCCCACGTCTCGGACCGGTCGAGCACCCTTGGGTAGATTAACTCAAGGTCCCTGTTCGAGGCGCCAGCTGTCGTCACTGAATTTTGGGTCTTCTATCCTTTGGATTACGAGCTCGGAGAGAATGAAGACACAGGACAGGATGTTTGTGTCTAAACATACTCTAAAAACTTTATTACAAAACACAGGGCTAATATACACCCTAAAGGCAGGAAACGGATTTGCCATATATGGTTCGATTATACAGTTTAGCTGAACAAGTGAAAAAAACTAGTTTCTGTATGCTTTAAAATATTTAATTAGACTTATCTAGTTAGCAAGGTCATTTCATCTTTCTGCAAGAACACATTATTACTACAAGAAGAAACATCTGGCCAGGGAGAATCACGTTATCTTTTTAGCAAGGACACGCTATTGATACAAGAAGGAACATTTCAGCTTGCTGTTTTTTTACCTAAAATAACTGTCAGACTTATATAGCATAGATGGGGCCTTTAAACTTGAGGGACTCCATCTTCTGCTATAACAATCATTAGGCTATATTTAGTAGCTTTACCGAGAATTCTATAATAAAGGCTCAGTGGTCAATGTTCTCGTGTATAAAACATTCACATAACATAAAAATAAGTAACAATGCATAACACTGACGTGGTAAATATAAAGCTTCCTCCTAAAAGGAAAACCCCACGCGGGGAGAGGACCACATCTGAAGACTCGACAATGACACATTATGATGGAATGATCATCTCGGAGCTTCTCCTGCTGAGCCTTCACCTCTTTCCAGGACATCGAGGAAAAAAAGAAAATACCTGACTATTCAAGGAACCATTCCTGAATAATTCTTAGTATTCTGGGATATTTGGCTGCATCCATTCTTTATGGAAATAAGGATCTACAAAAGCCAAACTGTTGTAAAATGCAGCAAATGTTCTATTGTGTGGTATACTGGGATCTATGGGGGCTTCAAACTCTGGGGTGACCATTATAAAGCAGCACAGAGCCCATTGTATAAACTCTACTGGTATATTTAGCTGTATTAGAACCAAAATATCTAACTGAAGGCCCACCATACATATTAGACTAATGTTGACCTATCCCACCGATATTGACAGATTCAGCTGAAACTCAAATGTGTATGGGGGCCCAGACAACTGATTGTTGGGGAAGTTAAAGGGGTATTCCTATCTCCAAGATCCTATCCCAATATGTAGTAGGTGTAATAATAATATTAGCAAATACCTCCAATTAGAAATGTAGTATAGTCCTTCTGATTAGCAATGTTGCTTACCCCATGTGCAAGGCATTGCAGTAGCTTAGGCATCCATGGTTACGACCACACATAGTTACGCTTAGTGGTCGTAACAATGAATACCTAAGCTACTGCAATGCCCTGCACATGGGGTAAGTGACATAGCTAGTCAGAAGAACTATCCTACATTTATAATTGTAGGTATTTGCTAATATTATTACACCTACTACATATTGGGATAGGATTTTGGAGATGAGAATACCTCTAAAGTGTCCGACATGTCCGATTTTGAACTATTGATCCTTCTGTTTCCCTGGAGATAGCTTATCACCAAAGATGTAGGACTGCGGTTCTCTTATAGAGAACACAGAGACACTCGGCTGAAGTACTCTTGTGTATGGGACAACGCTTTACTGTTGGAATTGCTGTGGCATATGAGAGGAGACTGACTATGAGCATCACTATCACGGTGAAAATATTTAGGATTTTTAAAGTCCTAATTTTAGGAGGTCCAAGTCCTAAAAAAATATTATTAACCAGGAACAATGTATTATTTAGAAAAAGACTCATCCATCGCCTGATTGGATTGTTTATAGTCATCTCATCTGCCCATGTAAACAGGACGTGCTGCCGACAATAAGCAACCATCTTGGTACACTTTGTATCGGCCCTTTTGAAAAGGCTTTATATGAGCACCGGTGGACTTGTTAGTGGGGCTGTGGCCTGACGCTGATGATTGGCCACACTATCTATCAGTATTCGGTCAGTATTTTTTCTCAGGAGTGGGAGCCAAAACCAGGTGAGGAACAATCAGAGAAACGGTCTAATAGAAACAAGTCACCAATTCTGCATTTATCACCCACTCCTGGTTTTGGCTCCCACTCCTGAGAAAAAATACTGACTGATTACTGATAGTGGGGCCGTGGCCTCAGGCCACAAGTCCACAGTGCATGACCGTGCTCATTCATGTGTATTTGTACATGTGAGATCTGAAATGAACGTGAACGACTGTGACCTGTTTGGTGAGATAAAGGTTACTGACGCACTTGATCTAAACTTAGTCCCGCAGTCCGGCTTCACCCATTTTTTACCTACAGATCATATTACCTGAACTTATCATGTGTCTTCCCAGGCTGTAAACAGAGAGGAGGCAGTACATTGTAAAGACGAGGCCTACAGCGTCCAAAGCCCAAACCCGAGAAGCCAACAACTAATCTGTCATGTGTACAAATACATTCCACCCCTCTGTTATCCTGATCAGACAAGGAGCTCACATGGCTCATTACAGGACGGGACGGAAATTCTCTTAAAGTGATCTACACCTCCGACATTAAATGTGACGATACGTTTCTAATGTCTAGACGGAGTGAGCCGTCTTTCTTTTTGACGAAGAAGAAGCCTGCTCCCGCCGGGGAGGTAGATTTCCGGATAAATCCCCGGGCCAGATTCTCCTCAATATATTCAGACATGGACCGGGTCTCAGCAGCGGACAAAGGGTAAAAACGCCCACGGGGAGGAGTAGCGCCAGGTATCAGGTCGATTGGGCAATCGTATGGTCTATGAGGGGGTAATGTCTCTGCTTCTCTTTTATTAAAGACATCCGCATAAGACCAATAGGGAACCTGTAGGCCGGGTAGATTGGCTGGGGTAGGAGAAGGACAGGCAGGAAGAACGGGAACTAAACAAGTCTTATGGCAGTCCTCTCCCCAGCGAAGGACTTCTCCGGTCTGCCAATCAAGCATGGGTGCATGTTTCTGGAGCCAAGGTAGGCCTAGCAAGAGGGCGTGAGAGAGTCCAGGCAGAACATGGAAGAAGATGCTCTCAGAGTGCAGCATTCCCACCTGCAGAGTTATGGATTCGGTGATGAGTTGAATGGGATGCGGTAAGAGACCCCCATCCACGGAGGCGACAGATAAGGGTACAGCCAGGGGTTTGGTGGGAATGTGGTATTTCTCTACCAGGGATAGAGAAATGAGATTTCCGGCAGCTCCAGAGTCAAGTTGAGCTAGTTCACAGAAACTGTTCTCCCCGCAGATGATAGAGACCGACAGCATCAGAGATGGAGAGGGTTTACTCTTGTCTAGGACGACCTCTCTGAGCGATCCTAGACACAGGTGTTTCCCGACCTCTCCGGGCAGGAACGGATCCGGTGCTCCTTACTGCCACAGTAGAAGCAGCTCCCCTCGGCACGGCGTAATTCTTGACGGGTTTTGACCATCTTGGTCTGGTCGACCTGCATAGGCTCGGGTGAGTGCGCCTGAGGAGGAACGGAGGAAGTGACGGGTTTCTGAAAGGTAGGGGCAAGGCGTGGAAACCTCCTCTCATGGGTGACCTCTTTGGTGCGCTCCTGGAACCGGATGTCAATCCGGGTGGCGAGTGTTATTAAGTTGTCGAGAGTGGTAGGAATGTCCCGACCGGCGAGTTCATCTTTAATACGGTCGGACAGACTCTCCCAGAAGACGGACACCAGGGCGTCGTTATCCCAGGCAAGCTCCGAAGCAAGGGTACGGAACCGTATGGCATATTGGCCCACGGTGAGACTTCCTTGACGGAGGCATAGCAGAGATGAGGCGGATGAGGTCTTCCGTCCTGGTTCGTCGAAGACTTTCCGGAAAGCCGTGAGAAAGGCTGGCAGGTTGGACACCAGGGAATCTCCTCTCTCCCATAGAGGATTTAGCCAAGCCAGCGCCTCCCCCGTGAGATGGGACATGATGAAGGCTACTTTGGCTCAGTCGGTGGAAAACTGATGTGCCAAAAGTTCGAAGTGCAGAGTGCACTGGTTAGTGAAGCCCCGTGCCTGACCGGGATCTCCGCCAAAACGAGGCGGGGCGGAGAGACGGGGACCGGGAAGGGATGCTATGGTATTGCTGTGCAGCGGCGGCGCCGGGGTAGTAAGTGTGCGAGTGGAAGCAGCTCCCGATGAGACAGTCAGTGTGTCCAGGCGAGAGTTAACACGTCCACACGTCGTCCAACAGCCCAACATGGATGATGAGAAGCTGCAGGACGTCACATAATCCGCGATATTCAGGCAGAGAACACAAACCGCAATGTGCTGCCACCGACATCTTCATCAGCTCAAGAGGAGGCGACTGTGTAAGAACATCACCGTTTTGTTTTCCCCCCTGAATATCGTGGATTATTAGATGACTGATGTTCTGCTACTTTTTCTTTTTGAAGTTGTCTACACACATAATGGCTGCAGAGGACTGAGAGAAAGTCCATAGGGAACAAAAGAGAAGTCGGGAACAGAAGGGGAGATGAGGGCTGAGCCACTTACACAGACAGAAAGCTGAGGAGGACATGTTATTACTCCAGGATCTGCTCCATTCATTCCTTATGTGGCATCCAAGTGCTGAGCTCGGCTTTTTCCAGAGCCCCATAGAGAATGAATGGAGCTGCAGTTGTTCCCTGACTTTCCGTTCCTTCCCGATCAGACGATGGTTCGCAGTGGTCAGACCCCACGATCAGTAAGTGATCACTGAGCCTGTGGATAAGTGATAACTAAAGTTGACAAATCCCCAGGCCCGGATGGGATACACCCGCGAGTACTGCAGGAATTAAGTAATGTCATAGATAGACCATTATTTTTAATCTTTAAAGATTCCATAATAACAGGGTCTGTACCACAGGACTGGCGTATAGCAAATGTGGTGCCAATATTCAAAAAGGGGACAGAAACCGAACTTGGAAATTATAGGCCGGTAAGCTTAACCTCTACTGTGGGAAAAATCCTGGAGGGTTTCCTAAGAGATTCTATAATAGAGTATCTGAAGAAGAATAGCCTCATGACCCAATATCAACATGGGTTTACAAGGGACCGTTCCTGTCAGACTAATCTGATCAATTTTTATGAGGAGGCAAGTTCTGGACTGGACCAAGGAAATGCAGTGGATGTTGTGTATATGGACTTTTCAAAAGCTTTTGATACGGTTCCACACAAAAGGTTGATACATAAAATGAGAACAATGGGGATAGGGGAAAATATATGTATGTGGGTTAAGAATTGGTTCAGTGATAGGAAACAAAGGGTGGTTATTAATGGAAAACACTCAGACTAGGTCTCATTTAACAGTGGGGTACCACAGGGGTCAGTATTGGGCCCCCTTCTTTTTAACATATTTATTAATGACCTTGTAGGGGGCATACAGAGTACTATTTCAATATTTGCAGATGACACTAAACTCTGCAGGGTAATCAATACAGAGGAGGACAATTTTATATTACAGGAGGATCTATGTAAACTAGAAGCTTGGGCTGATAAATGGCAAATGAGCTTTAATGGGGATAAATGTAAGGTAATGCACTTGGGCAGAGGAAATAAAATGTATAATTATATGCTTAATTGTAAAACACTGGATAAATCTGTCACTGAAAAAGACCTGGGTGTATTGGTGGACGACAAGCTCATGTTTAGTGGCCAGTGTCAGGCAGCTGCTGCAAAGGCAAATAAAATAATGGGATGCGTTAAAAGAGGCATAGATGCTCATGAGGAGAAGATAATTTTACCTCTATACAAGTCATTAGTGCGACCACACTTAGAATACTGTGTACAGTTCTGGTCTCCGGTGTATAAGAAAGACATAGCTGAACTAGAGCGGGTGCAGAGAAGAGCGACCAAGGTTATTAGAGGACTGGGGGGTCTGCAATACCAAGACAGGTTATTACACTTGGGGTTATTTACTGTGGAAAAACGAAGGCTTAGGGGTGATCTTATTACTATGTACAAGTATATGAGGGGACAGTACAAAGACCTTTCTACTGATCTTTTTACTCTGAGGCCAGAGACGGGGACAAGGGGGCATCTTCTACGTCTGGAGGAAAGAAGGTTTAATCATAATCACAGACAGGGATTCTTTACTGTAAGAGCAGTGAGACTATGGAGCTCTCTGCCTCATGATGTTGTAATGAGTGATTCACTAATAAAATTTAAGAAGGGCATGGATTCCTTTCTTGAAAAGTATAATATTACAGGTTGCAAAAACTAGATTCCATGATAGGGCGTTGATCCAGGGAACTAGTCTGATTGTCGTATGGAGTCGGGAAGGAATTTTTTTCCCCAATGTGGAGCTTAGTGTTTGCCACAGGGTTTTTTTTTGCCTTCCTCTGGATCAACATGTTAGGCTATGGGTTGAACTAGATGGACTTAGTCTTCCTTCAACCTTAAAAACTATGTTACTATGTATGTAACTTGTTATCTTCAGACATCCCCTCTAAGCAATGGCGCACGCCAGCAGTGAAGGCGGGAGGAGACGCTGGGTACAGGGAAGACTTTACCTCTGGGGGCCACATATAGGGCATGTGAGGGGTGGACACTTCCCGTATTCACCATTACTGAGCCCCCGCTCTGTACCGCTCTTATCTGAGTGCAGGAGACACAGCAGTCACTAATCAGCCACTCTCCGGCACTTGCAGCTGTCCGAGCTCTGCTGTGCCTGTTAGGGGTGAAGTTCGGGTCCTAGGAGGCAGTGACTATGCAGCCTGCAAAGCAGATGACAGCCCGGGTACCACGTCTCCGGATAAATCTCCACCTTGTGAGCTGCTTCTTGTGCAGCAGCCCCATGCAAGTCGCTCCGCTCTCCTCAGCCAGCTCCTGCTGAAGACTGAGCTCCTCTGCCCAATCTAGGAGCCCAATAGCCCTGATCACACCAGTGGTAGCCCAGTGCTGCTGGGGGGGGCAGGGCTAGATCCGATTTACAGATAGCAAACTAATCAGCCCTAGATATTTCTAATAGCTGCAGAGCAGGCGACATAACTCTGACCGGTGTCCTCATAGACCTCTCCTCAGCCGGGACTAATAAGAGCAGTAAGATGGCCGTCATGGGGTCCATTGTTAGATCTCGGCTGCCATAGAAACTCATCGGCACCATGATCGCGCCTCCCTCTCCGGTCTTAAGTGCCTAAATGCTGTGAAAGCCACTGACTGTGTCATATAAGGGGTTAAGCTGCCAGGATCAGGGTTGGCTCCACTGCTGGCGCCTGAGGCAGGAGCGGGACTGTGTTATACCGCCACACGACTGCCGCAGATCTTGTAAGAGTCCTGACTGCACCTGCCTGATGATAATGTGTCCTATAACGCGGGTCCTGGTACCAGACTGCCCTTTACATATTAATCACTAGCAGGGAACCAGTTACTTACAGGTTCTAGTTTCTGATGTGTTTCCAGGACCTGTAGTTATCAACATTTTACCCTTAAGGCCCAGTTATAATATTACTGCAACACTCTCACTACATATGAGCATCCTGTACCTGTATACCTGCCCTGTGTGCGGCGCAAAAGTATATAACAAAATGTGTGTACACAAATACCTATCTCCTGAATGGTATTACTGCTAGATCTCCTGTACATAGAAATATGAGGTTCTTAGCGCACACTTTGAGCAAATTGTGCGAGCCCATCTGCCACCGTCAAGGCGACCTCTTCAGATGGGTCCCTACACTAACACTACACTAACTTACTAACTGGGACCACCATTTTTAATGTTTATTATTACTGTACTAATGCAATCAATTGTACCTGTTATAATTCATTTTTTAATTAGTTTTATAATTTTTTATTACTCTTGTGTTTATGATAATGGTATTACTAAAATCCCTATACTTAGTGTTGATCCAGAAGAAGGCAAAAACCCCAGGACACCTTCAGCCAATTTGTGTCACAGGGGAATTCCTTCTTGACCCCGAGAAAAGGCGATCAGTCCTAGGACCCTGGATCAAATCTAATAATGTTATTACTAGTTATTAATAATTCTTATTAATATTACACAACTAATTGTACTGCTACTGCAGTTATTAGTATTTTAATTTAGGTTTTTGTACTTTTTATAGATTATATATTATTTATGTCCTGCTATCTTATTACTTTGCTATTCTAACTTTTCTATAACTACTTAAAATAATCAAAACAACACTATAATTATTTTTATATTCTTACTATTATTAACATCCTGCTATCTTATTACAGTATTATTCTACTTTCCTATCACTACTAATACTACCCTATACCTAGAGTGTTGATCCAGAAGAAGGCAAAAACCCCAGGACACCTTCAGCCAATTTGTGTCACTGAGGAAAAATTCCTTCTTGACCCCGAGAAAAGGCGATCAGTCCTAGGACCCTGGATCAAACCTAATAATGTTATTATTAGTTGTATAATTAATATATTACTTATTGTACTACTGGAGTTATTTTAATTTATGTTTTTATTTTTATAAATATAGCTATTTAATATTCTTCTTATTATTAATAACCTGCTATATTTTTACATTATTATTATTCTTTCCTATCACTACTAATACTACCCTATAACTACAGTATTGATCCAGAAGAAGGCAAAAACCCCAGGACACCTTCAGCCAATTTGTGTCACAGGGGAAAAATTCCTTCTTGACCCCGAGAAAAGGCGATCAGTCCTAGGACCCTGGATCAAACCTAATAATGTTATTATTAGTTGTATAATTAATATATTACTTATTGTACTACTGGAGTTATTTTAATTTATGTTTTTATTTTTATAAATATAGCTATTTAATATTCTTCTTATTATTAATAACCTGCTATATTTTTACATTATTATTATTCTTTCCTATCACTACTAATACTACCCTATAACTACAGTATTGATGCAGAAGAAGGCAAAAACCCCAGGACACCTTCAGCCAATTTGTGTCACAGGGGAAAAATTCCTTCTTGACCCCGAGAAAAGGCGATCAGTCCTTGGACCCTGGATCACACTGCTATTCTACCTACTACTATTACTACTGTTATTTTATTACTATTTTATTTCTTTCTTACTATTATCACTAGTATTATTACTCTTATTACACTAATACTGATACACTACCACTATATTACACTATCCTGCTGTTATTTGGTGGTCTGATACTTACCAGCCGGTATTGCCGTATGTGATGTTATCGGCAGAGAGGTTCCAGCAGGATGGTCCACATGATGTTCCTCTTTCCTCTCAAATACCGGTTGATGTACTGGCGGAAGTTGGTCTGGTTCTCCTTCTTCCTTCTTGTTGTTGGGATCGGTTGTCTTCTTTTCTGGCCTTTGGCCGTCACTTCCCCCCTAGGGATCTTGATGTGGAGTTTCATCTTCTTTGCTTTCTCTTCTTTCTCTTCTTTCTCTTCTTCCTCTTCTTCCTCTTCATCCAGGTAGGCGCACAGTTCTTTTAGTGTCTTCTGTCTTAAATCCATGATGTCCAGCTTTATCTTCTTTGCTGCTTTCTCCTCTTCTTCCTTCTCTTCTTCCTCGTCTTCCTCTTCATCCAGGTACTTGCGCCGTTCTTTTAGTTCCTTGCGCCTTTCTTCCCTCTTCCTTTTCTCCCTGGCTTTATACTCTTCGATGCATCTTCTTTGGGCAATGGGGTTGGTCGGCATAAGGCGCTGGAAGAGAAGAGATGAAGTTAGGAGGCTACAAGGAAGATCCGAATACACAGCTACCTTATAGAAGAGGCCGTAGCGTTGCCCTGAGTCGTCTCACTGACCTCCTTCTTGTAGAGGGGAGAAGGGAGAAACTTCACACAATATGCCAGTCTCCTCAGCTGTTCCTCAGGACTGATGTAATCTGCAGAAAACACAACCAGATATTAGGAGCAATCCTCACCGTACAAAGAGGACGTATGTATGTTAAGACTGTCAGAAGGAGCTCACTGATGGATTCTCAGTTAACTAGTTCTGCAGCCAGCAATAGACAGTACAGCACAGAGGGTACAGGAGGCAAACTGTGCACAATTTTCAATAAAACTCAGAAAAATATTTACCACCAAGTATATGCATTAAAGGAAAGAAAATGTCCCCACAGATGAGTCTGTTTAATGAAAGCCCCAGAAAGCCATGTAACAAGAGTATAGAGAACGGTGAGTGAGTGATGGATACTACCGGGTCCAACGCTGGCAGAATACTCCATCCCCATGGTGTCCGCTGATATCTTCTCTTGTAGAAATGTATCCAAAATCTATAAAACCTCAGGAGGCGTCAGCAGAGGGTTTGGGGATTGGCTGATATTTCTTTGGTCTTAGAAACATTGGCTATAAATAATTCGGGGGTCTGCTGGGGAAAGGGCAAATTGGGAAATGTGTAGGATATTTACTGTTCTGTATCTGAGCTTCATTAAAGGGGAATTATCAGATGGAACAAGTCATCCCCTTATCCCTGGGCTCGGTGACGACTGATAGATCAGTGGGGTCCGACCGCGGGAAACTCCAGCAATCACCAAAAAAGGGCAGTGACCCCCATTAGAAGTGATCGCTGGATCCTTCCAGATGGGAGATGTGATGAGTGTGGCGCCCCCCACTGGTGTCTCAGCGTATCATGTGTTGGGGAATAATGACTTCTCCTCTGGTAAATGGGCTGATTCCTGTCAGTTGTGGTCGCTGAGTGCGTGTGATGGGATGTGGCTCCGTCCATTAGATTATATCACGTCTTATACCTAGAATCTCTCGCTGATCGCAGGTCTCTGTCTTCAAATTCAAACCGAGCAATCCTATTGGCTGAGTATGACTGTCGTTACCATGGTGACAGAATTTTAAAGGGACAGAACATTAATAATGTATAATAGTGTATTTTATTACATATTTCACATAATAGTGGCTGATATATGGACCTGTACAGATAATACACTTCTATAACTCCTCATATTTTTCATACAGCAATTTGGTGGTGCTGCAGAGATATTTTGGGCGTAATATAACTTGTGCTGGCAATTGATCATCTATAAAGTAGTCTGGTAATGTATGTAATGGTCCTAAGATTGTGGTTTTATGTTCAATACAAATCTAAATATTAATCAGACGTCACTCCCTGCTATTTGAAGGGTTTTTGTCCCTTTCCCTATGTCAGAGTAGTATCACATATAGCTCGGATACGCTGCAGCCTTCAGAACAATGAGGTCCGTTGTGGCTTTCCCCTGCACATTCGGCCATTATATAAGTGACGGCAGCTGCGTTGTGTCCCTGCACGGCTGATAGCGTCGCTGTGCAGGGATTCAGTATGGTGGAGCTGGGGCTCTTTTCTTTTATGGGTCGATACAAGTCTTGTTCAGACATATAAATCTGCCTTGATTACATTGTAGAAAAGAAGGGTGACATTACAGGAGTTCCATACATTCTCAGTGTAAGATCAGTGGGGTCGGACCCCCGGCACCAGGGAGTATACAGAAGGAGCTTGTGAATGTCTTACTTTAGTGGTCTTGTAAGCTCCTCATCCCACACTTTTCCTGTATAGGACATATAGCTTTTCTGTATACATAACTCTTATGTAAAAACAATATCCTCCATGCACATTTCTGTAGGTTGCCTGATGGTTCAGGTGTAGTTACATCATTTTTTTCTACTGCCCGACCTAACAGCGTTAGCTTGCTCTTTTAGCAATCCAATTGTATTGTTTCACATTTGGGGCGATTGTGTCAGCGGCAGGTTTCATTGTGGGGTTATATAATGGGCACTATTTTTATAGGCTTATTTGGATATTAATGCCTTTGTGAATAGATACTTTGCTGCTACCTTGCTCTTTATTATATTGTGGTGGGCAGTCTGTAGTCATATATTGAGATTTTCTGTGACTAGTTGGGCATATATATGTGAGGATTAACCATATCAGTACCTTGCAATGGTTTTGTTATTCATTGGGGCAATTGTTGCTTTTTAGTTGTTTTTTTTAACATGTCTTGTATGTTTAGTCTTTAATAAAATTCTATATTTTTGCTATTCCTTGGTGATCCCTGTCATTGCATCCTTTCTTTCTCCTTGTTTCTTTGCATCTCTATTATGTAGCTGCAGGGTTAGGGACGGCCGGTTCCTTGCAGGAATAGTTATCAGGACGGGTGCAGTTTCTGCTGTAATAACTCATTCATGTGACCCATCAGTCATCACCCGATCAGCCGGGCAATGCTCAGCACAGGCCGCCGTCATCCCACTTCTCTACATCTATTATATAGATGACGCGCCCCTGGGCCTGTGTCGCGCTGCGTTGCGCACGCGGGAGCTTACCCGGAGCCGGATCGCTTGAGGGTTGTAGTCTCGTGGCGGGGACCCGGTCCGTGCCCAGGGAGTCAAACTGAGCGGCGATGTATCAGCGGTAGATGTGTACGACTACGCCACCCGTTGAATGCAGCTATGGAGCTGCCGCTGCAGGACAGTCCGCTGAGGCCGGTGGATGGATGGTGCAGCGTAGATGGTATAACCCCCAACGGGAGGGGTATGGCCTCAGGGCAGCAGATGTGGATGATGGGGGTAGCAGGAACCACTCAGAGACGGTGCGGTGTAATTCAGGGTCTTTACTGGTAACAACGATAGACCCTCCCGGAGTACTTGCTAGCGAACGGGGCCTGGTCAGTCCTTGAGCAGATGGGATCTCCCCTGGCCAGGCGGAGTTGTAGGCCTCCCAAACTGACTGTACTCTTCTGGCTACCTTGCTAGAAGCGGATATAAGTAGCCCACGTCCCTGAGTGTACCGTGTGGTGCTCACCCGTATGGCCGGTGACTCGGGGCCTTCTAATGGCTTCCGCTCCACGATGGCGGTGCTGGTCCCACGCGTGTGACCGTGCCTTCGGGTTTCTGGGCCTGAGGACCTGAAATCCCCTGCCGGTCGGCTTCTGCTGCTGGGTCAGAGTTAGTCCCCACAGCCTCGGACGCCGGGTCCGGTAAGAAATCTTCTCAGTCAGGGCGAGCTCTGCAGCTGCCAGCCCCTGGCTTGTAGTAGTATTGCTCCCACTGAGCTTCTGCTGTTTCTTCCTATGCTGCTTCTCTGTCTCTACTCTCCTTGACTGACTAACCCTGCTTCAGCCCCGGGTTTACATAGGGGAAGTTCTTCCCCTCCCAAGACTGGGCAGGAGGTGTGGCATGCACAGGATCCCTGACCAAAGGACCTCCCACCTGCTCTCAGACATAACATTACATTACTGTGGAAACCAGACCCCTGGGGTGCCACATTCCCCCCTAGTAAAATTTAGTACTCCGGGACTAAACATATTTTAGAAAAACATAACAAGATATAAACAATAATAATACAATAAGAAAACACATAACGATGGTTACGGCGTGTCCGCAACCGGGTGCAGTTTTGAAGAAAAGCAAGGTGTCCATTTCACCAAAACAGGGAGACGTAACCAGGTAGGGGTCTGTCCTACCCCGAGTCCTTAACAGTCTCTAGTCCATCCTGGGTTACGTTCCAACTATGTACAAGGATTCCCGGTAATCCACCAAGGATTCCTAAAAGTAACTGGAAACACAAAATTATACACAAGCAACAATACACAGGTAAACATAAATAAAACAATTTATACACTTCAAATCCTCCAGCGTGCGGGTAACTGGCCTCTAGTGGCCCTAGTGGACCTACGGAGCTGACTGTCTGGCCCTGAACTACAGGGTGTAGGAGCTGTCAAGGGTAAACTGGGCAGCTGTCTACCGGCTCTTTGTCTCACTAGGGGTACGGCAGGCTCACTATAAGCAGAGGGTTGATCCTCCTGTTCTGCTTGTGTGGAGTCTTCTGCCTCCTGGACCGGCTGTTCTTCCAGCTCTACCTGTTGCTCCGTAGGTGCTTGGGATGCTGGTTGGAGGAAGGTGAGTACGGGTACCACAACTGCACCATTGACTTGAGTCCAAGACCGAGGGAAGTCCCCGAGCACAGTACTAACCATATCTTCCCTTTCCTCTACGGGTCGATGGTCTTCTTGTTCCTCTTCAGGGTTCCTCAGTTGTTCGGGACACTTCTTCAGGTGGTCCCGGGATACAATGGCTGTGGTTTCCCCTCCGTCTTTACTGATGGTACAAACCTTCGGGTTCTCGTGGCTTGAGGGCAGTACGGTGTATGGGTCCTTCTCCCACTGGTCGTCCAACTTGTGGAGCCGTCTCTTCCTCTTCAAGACCTGCTCTCCGGGTACCAGGGGAACAGCGGGAGCATACTGGTTGTAAGTTTTCTCTTGTCTTTCCCTAGCCTGACAGAGACTTCGCTCCACGCTCTCCTGTACTCTCCGGTACTGCTGCTGCCTCTCTGTGTCCCAGTCTGTTTCTGGTGAAGTGTCCTCGGGTGTCAGGACTCCCATTTCCAGGTCAACAGGTAACTTACCAGGTCTTGCCCTCATTAGGTAAGCCGGGGTACAGTTGGTGGAACCTACCGGGATGTGGTTGTATAGGTCCACCAGATCGGGCAACTTCTCAGGCCACAGACTGCGTTCTTCCAGGGGCAACGTTTTTAGAAGATCCATTACCACCTGGTTCATTTTCTCACAAAGTCCATTAGTTTGCGGATGGTAGGGTGTCGTCCTTATCTTCCGGCAGCCATACAGATTGCAGAATTCCTGGAAGACCTCCGCTTCAAAGGCAGGTCCCTGGTCCATCAGCACTCGGTCCGGGTACCCGTGTGGACGGCAAAAGTGCTGCTGGAAGGCTCTAGCTGCTGTTTGAGCCGTTAAGTCCTTGACGGGGACGACAACCAGAAACCGGGAGTAATGATCCACGATGGTTAACGCGTAGACGTAGCCACTTCTGCTTGGGGTCAGTTTTACATGATCCAAGGCTACCAGTTCCAACGGTTGCCGGGTGACGATGGACTGCAGGGGAGTCTTCTGGCTGGCGCGGTCCTTCCTTCTCAGGTTGCACGGGCCACAGTCTCTGCACCACTTCTCAATGGTTCCCCTCATGCCTACCCAGTGGAATCGCTCGCGCAGCAGGAACTCCAGCGTCTTCCACCCGAAGTGTCCAGCTCCGTCGTGGTATGCCTCCATCACCATGGCTGCGTCTCTTTGTGGCACTACTACTTGCCAGAGTAGTTCATGCGTCCGGGAGTTAACCATTCTGCGGCACAGCTTCCCCTTGTAAAGGAACAGTCGACTCTTCTCTGCCCATAGTTGTTTGGCTTCCTCCGGAGCGTCTGGTTCAAGGCAAGCCTCCGGGCGAGTCAGCATCTCCTTCACCAGTCGGACGGCAGGGTAGCTGTCTTGCGTTTCCGCCCAGTTGTAGTGAGGTAAGG
This sequence comes from Phyllobates terribilis, assembly GCF_046119375.1. Classification (NCBI taxonomy): domain Eukaryota; kingdom Metazoa; phylum Chordata; class Amphibia; order Anura; family Dendrobatidae; genus Phyllobates; species Phyllobates terribilis. The sequence continues at coordinate 141,447 of NW_027362871.1, read as the reverse complement.
GGTTCAACGTAACAGCCTGCTTACTCCTTACCCGGTGGGAATACTGGATAGTCCCATGACGGTGGAACGCAGGGAGTTCAACTTCTTCCAGTCCCTCCGGATCTTCTCCTTCGTCCGGCAGGTTGGGCATCCTGGACAGGGCATCCGCGTTGGTATTGGAGCGTCCGGCCCGGTATTTGATTGTGAACTCGTAGTTGGACAGACGGGCCATCCACCTCTGCTCCAGGGCACCGAGTCTTGCCGTGTCCAGGTGTGTCAACGGGTTGTTATCCGTGTACACGGTGAACCGGGAAGAAGCGAGGTAATGCTTAAAGCGCTCGGTGACTGCCCATACTACGGCCAGGAACTCTAGCTTAAATGAGCTGTAATTCTCGGGGTTCCTTTCGGTGGGTCGCAGTTTTCGGCTGGCGTAGGCGATTACTCGTTCCTTCCCCTGCTGGATCTGGGACAGTACGGCTCCTAGCCCGATGTTACTGGCGTCGGTGTAGAGGATAAAGGGCTGGCTATAATCCGGGTACGCCAGGATTTCGTCCCCCGTGAGGGCCATCTTCAGCTGGCGGAAGGACTCTTCTTCCAGCTCCTCCCATTTGAAGGGCGGCTTCTGGTTCTTGGCCTTCCGGGACTGGCCTATCAGGAGGTCCTGCATAGGTGCTGCCTTTTTGGTGAAACCGGGAATAAACCTTCTGTAGTAGCCTACCAACCCGAGGAACTGCCGCACTTCTTTTACGCTGGAGGGGCTTGGCCATTCCTTAATTGCGGTGATCTTATCAGGGTCGGGAGCCACTCCGTCAGCGCTCACCACGTGTCCCAGGTACTGCACCTTTGGTTTCAGGAGGTGACACTTGGAGGGTTTCACCTTTAGGCCGTAACTCGCCAGAGCCTCGAACACTTCCGCCAGGTGTTTCAGGTGGTCCTCATACGTCTTGGAATATACGATGACATCGTCCAGGTACAACAGGACCGTCTCGAAGTTTCTGTGGCCCAGACAACACTCCATTAGTCGTTGGAAGGTTCCTGGTGCGTTGCAGAGTCCGAACGGCATGCAGGTGAACTCGCTAAGTCCCATCGGGGTGGTGAATGCGGTCTTCTCCCGGTCCGCCTCTGCTACAGGAACCTGCCAGTACCCGCTAGTGAGATCCAAGGTAGAGAAGAAGTTAGCAGATCTTAAAGCAGCCAATGACTCCTCTATCCTTGGCAAGGGGTACGCATCCTTGTGTGTGATACGGTTGATTTTCCGGTAATCTACACACATCCTCATGGTGTTGTCTTTTTTTCTGACTAAGACTAGTGGAGCTGCCCAGGGGCTACAGCTATCCCTGATCACCCCAGCCTCCTTCATGTCTCTAAGCATCCCCTTGGCGTGTTGGTAGTGGGCAGGGGGTACGGGTCGATACCTCTCTTTTATAGGAGGATGGTCTCCCGTGGGGATGTGGTGTTCTACCCCCTTGACTCGCCCGAAGTCTAACGGGTGTTTACTGAACACTCTCTCGTACTCTTGAACCACCCGATAGACTCCTTGTTTCTGGTGTGCGGGAGTGGAGTCAGTACCCAGATGTAGTTGCTGACACCAGTCCTCCATGTTTTTCTTAGAGCCGTTACCTTCCTCCGGGTGAGATGGAGGCAAGGGTTCCACAGATTGTATAGAATTTTGGTTAATGGTATATAATTTGGCTAGCGTGGCATACCGGGGCAGGTACACTTCCCTCTCCCCGATATTTATTATGCGAACGGGCACCCTCCCATGGCGTACATCAACCACCCCCCGTGCTGTCAAAATGGTGGGCCTACTGTCCGAGTAAACTGGTTCTACCATTGCCTGGTAATCTCTACCTCTCAGACCAATAGCTGCCCGGCACCAAATCATCATTTCACTTTTTGGGGGCATGGCAATAGGAAAAGGGTCACACATTCTTACGCTACCAATCTCACCGCCGGAGAGTTCCACCTGTTGCCGTCGCATCAGTGCCCGGATCTCTTTCTGGAGCACCCGCTGCTCGCCGGAGCTGGCGTTCTTGGCAACCTGCTGTAAAAGGAAAATCACCTCTGCAAGACAATTTTCAATTACATTAGTTCCTAGAGTTATTTTTGGGTGACTCTCATGTTTGTCAATATCTACAATGATCAGTCCCTGTGCTGCCAGTTCGACTCTACCGATTTTGATGGTCACCTCTTTAAATCCGATCTGTGGCACGGGCTGGCCATTGCTGGCGATGATACTCAAGTCGTCGTCAGGGTAGCGGGTAATATCCGAGTCATTCCAGTACTGCTTAAAGAGCACGTACGGGATGGTGGTGACCTGTGACCCGGTGTCCAGTAGGGCACTCATGGGAATGCCATCCAGTACCACAGGCAAGACTGGACGTCCTCCCACATATCTGTCGCGCCAGTTCGATGGGCCTGGTGATCTTTTTCCTGGGGGTTGGCCCTCTACCCCAGGTTGTGCCCGTTTAAAGAACAGTACCTTGCCATATGTCCGGGTTGATTGCAGCGGCGGCAGATGGGTCGTCCGTCCTCGCTGTATCGGTCACTGGGTCTTCCTCTGGTCCTCCTTGGTCGACGCCACGGGATGTCCTCCGGTCCGGATGCCAGCTGGATCTTCCCTGGGGTGGAAGCCTGTAAAGACTGCACAGTTCGGGTTAGCGCAGCAACGCTCTTAGCTAGCTCTTGGACCTGATGGTGTAGGTCTGGAGCCGGGTCATTGTCCAAAGCCTGCGCATCAGCTCCCACAGGCCCTGCCGACAAGGGCGCCGCCTCCTGGTGGTAAGTGATAGCAGGGCGCTTGTGGGTCACAACGCCACCCGGTGCCGGTTCTCGGAGCACCCGGATGGCTCTGTCCTTGAACTGTGCAAAGCCCAGATGGGGATCCTGTAAGGCCATTGCCCGCAACTGGGTTCGGTGGGTATTACAATACAGTCCCTCTATAAACTGTTCGGTCAACAGCCTGTCCTCGTTTCCCACTCCATCAGGGTCGGTCTGCTTAATGGCCCTCAGGGCCTCTTGTAGGTTTAGTGCATAGTCCCTTATACTCTCATGCGCTCGCTGCTTGCACCCGTAGAATCTAAGCTTAATCTCGGCTGAGGTGCGGGTATCAAAGGTGTCCTTCAGCCGGGTTAGTATCCCTGCGACAGTCTTCCTCCCAGGTGGCCAGGATTTTACTTCCCTTTTGGCTGCCCCGGTTAGTTGGGCCACCAGGATGCTCACTTTTTGCTCTTCTGTGAGGGGGTACACCTGGAAGAGGCTATCCAGCTTTTCTCTAAAGTCATGCAGGGTATGTGACTCCCCTGAGTACTGGGGTAGCCAAGCTGCTCCCGGGATATAGGGCATGGTGAAGGGCATAACTGCAGCAGCGGTAGCGCTGGCGGGGGTTGAGGCAGTGAAGCTCTCCTCCGTATCCGACATCTTCCTCCCCCCTAGTGAACCGTGGCCTACCTTGTGATGATCCTCTTCCGTAGGCCGCGGCTCCGCAGTGGATCGTCAGGGTTGAGGACCTTCCGTCGCGCTCCTGTGACGTCGGCGTCTGCTGGGCTCCTTCCAGGACCTTACGCAACGTCCGGACGTGAGGCGGGGCTTCAGTTCTCGCGCGCTTTCGGAGTCCACGCCCCTCTTCTTCCCGCGCGGCGTCCTCAAGATGGCGTCCAATGGCGGGAAAACTCCACGGATGGCGGGAAGAAGGCAGAAGATGGCGCCGGATGGCGGGAAACTTCACCGATGGCGGGAAGAAGGCTGAAGATGGCGCCGGATGGCGGGAATCTTCACCACAGGTAAGTTTGAAAAGTCTCTTTTTCAGGCACGCAGTACCCGGTGGTTGCGGGCACGAAATCCTGCCGACTACGCCAAAGTTGACGCGCCTCTGGGCCTGTGTCGCGCTGCGTTGCGCACGCGGGAGCTTACCCGGAGCCGGATCGCTTGAGGGTTGTAGTCTCGTGGCGGGGACCCGGTCCGTGCCC
>NW_027362871.1:95000-132500 GCF_046119375.1 Phyllobates terribilis | reverse complement strand
GGCAGATATCATTGTGTCATGTCTGTTTATATGTATTTTTGTGTTTCAAATGTGTTTATGCGTGTATGTATATGTCTGTATATGTTTGTGTGTGTGACTGCGTGCGGCCTACTGCTGAGTATAGTTGGCGCCGTGCGGCCTCCTGCTGTATCTGGGGGGGCGCCGTGCGGCCCCCCGCTGTGTACAGATGGCTACATGCGGCTCCCCGCTGTGTATAGATGGCTACGTGCGGCCCCCCGCTATGTATAGATGGCGCCGTGCGGCCCCCCGCCGTGTATTGATGGCGCAGTGCGGCCCCCTGCTGTGTAGAGATGGCGCCGTGCGGCTCCCCGCTGTGTATAGATGGCGCCGAGCGGCCTACCGCTGAGTATAGATGGCGCTGTGCGGCCACCTGCTGTCTCTGGGGGGGGCGCCGTGCGGCCTCCCGCTGTGTATAGATGGCTACTTGCGGCCTCCCGCTGAGTATAGATGGCGCTGTGCGGCCTCCTGCTGTCTCTGGGGGGGGCGCCGCGAGGCCTCCCGCTGTGTATAGATGGCTACGTGCGGCCTCCCGCTGAGTATAGATGGCGCTGTGCGGCCTCCTGCAGTCTCTGGGGGGGGGGCGCCGTGCGGCCTCCTGCTGTGTATAGATGGCTACATGCGGTCTCCCGCTGAGTATAGATGTCGCCGTGCGGCCTCCTGCTGTGTATAGATGGCTACGTGCGGTCTCCCGCTGAGTATAGATGGAGCTGTGCGGCCTCCTGCTGTCTCTGGGGGGAGCGCCGTGCGGCATCTATACTCAGCAGGAGGCCGCACGTAGCCATCTATACACGTATACTCAGCAGGAGGCCGCACGTAGCCATCTATACGGCGCCATCTATACACAGCGGGAGGCCGCACGGCGCCATCTATACACAGCGGGAGGCCGCACGGCGCCATCTATACACAGCGGGAGGCCGCACGGCGCCATCTATACACAGCGGGAGTCTCAGTGCTTTGCAAGAGCAGTCAATAAATTCTGCTTGACTAATTCTGAGCACCATAAAGTCTGGTTCACTTCTAACCTGCTGTCTTCATTTTCAGCTTGCTGAATTCTAACTCATTTACTGTCATTCGAGACGATGCCTTTGCTGGTCTCTTTCACCTTGAATACCTGTAAGTGCTCCACTTAATGTCATATTTTTGATTCTGCTCTTCTTCATCTTTTGGCATGTGCAATTGTATGAGCAAGTATTCATATGAATTTATGACCTACTTAAACCTTCGAGGACCTTACATTTTATTCAATCAAATTTTTTTCCAGTTTAAAACTATGGGACATATATGTGCCTTGGTCCTCAAAGGGTTTTTAAAGGGGCTGCAAACATAAATATGAAAAAAATAATTCAATTAGTGCTTTTTGTGTTCATTTAATTTTTATTTGAAGTCCATTTTTTTTTATTTACATTGGAATTAAGCCCTACTCCATGGAATGAAGCCCTACCTACATGACATCTGAGAGCTACATGGATCCCGCTTGTGAGGTGCCTGTCCGTCACTACTATTCAGTTTTAGGGTCCACTCACTAAGCCATATATTCTCTCATGCAAGAGAATAGGGCCAATTATGCTAATGACACTGGGCTCAAACTCTGTCAGAGCTTCAACTGAGTGTGATCCGATTATCTCGCAGCACAGATATGGAGAAGATGGAGAACTTAATTTCTCCATCTTCTCCATAGTCTCTGTGAGTGTTCATCGGACTGCACTTGGATGACATCCGAGTGCAGTCTAATGTTTTACGTGCACCCATAGACTTGTATGGGTGCACATGGTCCGAATATCGAATGAGATTATTTTCTCATGCCAATAATCGCACTGTCCCATAGTATAACATAGGGCCGAGTCCTATCCGATAAAACATCACATAGCATTCGGCCGTGTTATACGACAGTGTGAGCGAGCCCTTAGAGTCAAGGAATATTTACATGCAGATGATGATATTACTCTCCAAGTGTATATTTTTTTAGGCGAGTTCATAGTAAATGCTTTGCATTTTTGACATGTGATCAACTAAAGAACAAGAAAGATTTAGGACCTCCCCTATACAGAAACGGAAAATAGTTTGGAGGACTTGCATGTCCTTTTTTATTTATTATGAGAAAATCATAAAAGATCCCGTTTTTTAACCATGCTGTGACTTTCTGCTGAGGGAGAGGGAGAGAGCTGCCCTATTCAGAGTCTGTAATAAGACCTGCTGACAAAAGTGTTGAAGATACAGTCTAATGTGAATTAACAATGAAAAAAAGTTAATTTCACAAATGGCTTGTATTTTTTTTAATACAAACTTTTTTGTCTTTACAGCTCCTTTAAAGGGAATCTGTCATCAGGTTTTTGCCACCTAATCTGAGAGCAGCATAATGTAGGGTTAGAGGCACTGATTCCAGTAATGTGTCACTTACTGGGCTGCTTAGTGTTGTTTTGATAAAATCATTGATTTGTCAGAAGGTAATTATTACTAGATGACTAGTAAGTTCTGTAGGACCCCACCCCCATCACTGATCAGTAGATTTCTGTGTACACTGAGCATGGGCAGAAAGCTGCCAATCAGTGGTGTGGGCGGGGCTATACAGAGCGCAGCATTCAGAGAGCTGCTAGATCTGCAGCAGATAAAACGGTGATTTTCTCAAAATGACAACAAGCAGCTGAAAAAGTGACACATCGCTGGAATCAGGGTATCTGCCCCAATATTGTGCTGCTCTCAGATGAGGCAGCACAATTAATATTATGCCAAATTAATTTCCCGTGAACTATCACATGATCTATCACAGGGGATCATGTGACATGTCACGTGATAAATCAGGTGTGGGGGGGGGGGGCGCGCCTTCTAAACTGCCCGGGGCCCTTACTACTCTTAATCCACCCCTGCCCCCACTGATTCCATATTAATGACCTATCCAATGGGTAAGTGATCAATATCAAGGTAGTGGGCAACCCCTTAAAGAAAGCAGACCATATTAGGTACTTCTAGAATATCTTTGTCCCATGCTGTTGATAGACCCCACCGCGTGTAATCGGTACCCTACAATGACTTGTCATCCATAGTCATGTCTTGTAGCACTGGAGCCATTAAATGATGTTGCTTGGCGGCTCATGACGTCACTATAGATGATGTGTATTAATGCAAGTTGTTTAATTGCTACTAATAAGAAATCACTTTAAATCAATATGGAGGCTTATAGGGTCCTCTCAGCTTCCTTTTACATATGGAAGTAGTCGTAGAACAGTATCGTCGATTGTCCCTCCCCAGAAAAATTATCCTTTTTTTTTTTTGCAGAGCTCCGATGTGCCAGTCAAAAGGAAATGGAGTGTCTGCAGATTGGTGTGGGAGTGCAGAGGGGCGTGTCCGTGCACTTGAAAGGAGCTGTCTAAGTGCAGTGATACGCCCCAGTGCACTTCCAGACGGATTTGCATATGTTTTCCACACTAGATTTGTCATGATGGACTCATCAGATCTCTTATAACACCATTACGATCATATGTCAAGGTGCTGACGTCCCTTTATGCCTTACGCTACGTGCCACCTAAATGGATTTTCCATTGAGATGAGATGAGGCTGTTGGGTATTTTCCCCGGACCTGTCACGTTTCTGTAGGCTGCAGTCATGTATCCCGCGTCTTGCTCTAATACTTTGTTTTTATTGCAGTTTACTTCCGCCACAATTTCCTCAAGACAAACCTCTCATCACAGTCTTTCCACCGATAAGACATCACCTGGTGGACAAGCAAGGCCCCAATGTCACCTGTCCTTTACTACATAATGTAAGGAGACTTGGGAGATTTTGAGCACTGGACTTAGGAATGTTGTAATTTAACCTTTCAATGACTGAGGTGTTTTTGTTTTTATAAAGTGGATCTGTGTGGTCTCCTGACACGTCTGTTTTAGTAATCTTATAAACCCTATAAAATCACAAATGTGCAGAATTTGTGTTTCAGACCACTGTGCAGTGCCTTTGAAGGCTATGTTCACACATCGCGTTTTTTTCAGCGTTTTTTTAATGCAAATTTTCAGCTGTGTTTTACAGTACAAGCAAAGTCTATGAGATTTCAGAAATCTCATGCTCACACCCTGGTTTTTGTATGATCAGTATTTTGTGATTTGCATTGTTTTTTGCTGAATAGAGCACGTCACTTCTTTCAGTGTATTTCACCCATTGAAAGTAATGTGTAGTGAAAAAACGCCTAGTGTGAACATAGCCTTACATCTAATTGACAATGGGGTGTTACCTTACTCCTTGTCCATGTCTAATCAGTTTGGACAGTAGGCATAATCACTACGACCAGGGGCCTGGCAGTGGCCAGTTGTCAATGTATCCACACATTTCCAGAAGATTGACACAACGCAGAGGACCTGGGAAGAAGAGATGCCACGGTATTGTTACTTCATAGGGAATACACCTCTTTATTTTGGTAGATGAGGTCTTTGTCAAACACATCTTCAGCAGAGGAGAACGAAATGAAAGGATTAATGTATGTGTTAATGACCCAGTTCTGCGTGTGCTCTACGTAAAATGTGGCTGCAGATGGCTGTGCTGCATCGACACGTGAGGTTTGGGAGCCACCTTACATCTAATGGGTGGGGGTCTTACATTGAGGTCCCCACTTCAGACATTTCTGATATTTCCAGTGAATTTTCCAAGGAAGTTTCAGATAAAAATACCATAAGAAAATGTGGTCAACCTTGTTTTAGTTTTTTTTTTTAATATATAAGATTTTTAGTTATAGTCTTTGTTATGTTCACATAGAAGACCGGTGGGTTTTTTCTTTTTTAGGAACAAAGTATATACAGTGGGGAAAATAAGTATTGGATACACTGACGATTTTGCAAGTTTTCCCACCTACAAAGAATGGAGAGGGCTGTAATTTTTATCGTAGGTACACTTCACCTGTGAGAGACAGAATCTAAAAATAAAAAACAGAAAATAACATTTTATAATTTTTACATACTTATTTCATGCAATTATGCAAATTAATTATTTGATACAATAGAAAAACAGATCTTAATATTTGGTACGGAAACCTTTGTTTGCAATTACAGAGGTCAGACGTTTCCTGTAGTTCTTGACCAAGTTTGCAGACACTGCAGCAGGAATTTTGGACCACTCCTCCATACAGATCTTCTCCAGATCTTTCAAGTTTCGGGACTGTTGCTGGGTGCAGTTGTCCTGTCCCCTTTGCAGAAAAGCACCCCCAAAGTATAAGGTTTCCCCAGCATGCTTCTCAGTTGGGACGGTGTTCTTGGGGTTGTACTCATCCTTCTTCTTTCTCCAAACACGTCAAGTGGAGTTGATACCAAAAAGTCCTATTTTGGTCTCATCTGACCACATGACCCTCTCCCATGCCTCCTCTGGATCACCCAGATGGTCAATGGCGAACTTCAAACGGGCCTGGACATGTGCTGGCGTGAGCAGGGGACCTTGCGTGCCCTGCAGGAGTTTAATCCATGACGGCATAGTGTGTTACTAATGGTAATGTTTGAGACTGTAGTCTCGGCTCTCTTCAGGTCATTGACCAGGTCCTCCTGTGTAGTTCTGGGCTGATTCCTGACCTTTCTCAGAATCATCCTTATCCCACGGGTCGAGATCTTGCATGGAGCCCCAGACCGAGGAAGATTGACAGTCATCTTGTGTTTCTTCCGTTTTCTAATAATTGTGCCAACAGTTGTTGCTTTCTCACCAAGCTGCTTGCATATTGTCCTGTAGCCAATCCCAGCCTGGAGCAGGTCTACAATTTTGTCCCTGGTGTCCTTAGATAGCTCTTTGGTCTTAACCATGGTGGATAGGTTGGAGTGTGATTGATTGAGTGTGTGGACAGGTGTCTTTTATACAGGTAACGAGTTCAAACAGGTACAATAAATACAGGTGAGGAGTGCAGAGTAGGAGGGCTTCTGAAAGAAAAACTAACAGGTCTGTGAGAGCGAGATTTCTTGCTGGTTGGTAGGTGATCAAATACTTATTTCATGCAATGAAATGCGATTTAATTATTTAACAATCATACAATGTGATTTTTTTTTTGGATTTTATTTTTAGATTCTGTCTCTCACAGTTGAAGTGTACCTATGATAAAAATGACAGACCTCTCCATTCTTTGTAGGTGGGAAAGCTTGCAAAATCGGCAGTGTATCAAATACTTATTTTCCCTACTGCGTGCGTGTATGTATATATATATGTGTGTGTGTGTGTGTGTGTGTATGTACAGAACAGACCAAAAGTTTGGACACACCTCATTTAAAGATTTTTTATGTATTTTCATGACTATGAAAATTGTACATTCACACTGAAGGCATCAAAACTATGAATTAACACATGTGGAAATATATACTTAACAAAAAAGTGTGAAACAACTGAAAATATGTCTTATATTCTAGGTTCTTCAAAGTAGCCACCTTTTGCTTTGATGACTGCTTTGCACACTCTTGGCATTCTCTTGATGCGCTTCAAGTGGTAGTCACCGAAAATGGTCTTCCAACAATCTTGAAGGAGTTCCCGGAGATGCTTAGCACTTGTAGGCCCTTTTGCCTTCACTCGGCGGTCCAGCTCACCCCAAACCATCTCGATTGGGTTCAGGTCTGGTGACTGTGGAGGCCAGGTCATCTGGCGTAGCACCCCATCACTCGCCTTCTTGGTCAAATAGCCCTTACACAGCCTGGAGGTGTGTTTGGGGTCATTGTCCTTTTGAAAAATAAATGATGGTCCAACTAAACGCAAACCGGATGGAATAGCATGCCGCTGCCAGATGCTGTGGTAGCCATGCTGGTTCAGTATGCCTTCAATTTTGAATAAATCTCCAACAGTGTCACCAGCAAAGCACCCCCACACCATCACACCTCCTCCTCCATGCTTCACGGTGGGAACCAGGCATGTAAAGTCCATCCGTTCACCTTTTCTGAGTCGCACAAAGACACGGTGGTTGGAACCAAAGATCTCAAATTTGGACTCATCAGACCAAAGCACAGATTTCCACTGGTCTAATGTCCATTCCTTGTGTTCTTTAGCCCAAACAAGTCTCTTCTGCTTGTTGCCTGTCCTTAGCAGTGGTTTCCTAGCAGCTATTTTACCATGAAGGCCTGCTGCACAAAGTCTCCTCTTAACAGTTGTTGAAGAGATGTTTCTGCTGCTAGAACTCTGTGTGGCATTGACCTGGTCTCTAATCTGAGCTGCTGTTAACCTGCGATTTCTGAGGCTGGTGACTCGGATAAACTTATCCTCAGAAGCAGAGGTGACTCTTGGTCTTCCTTTCCTGGGGCAGTCCTCATGTGAGACAGTTTCTTTGTAGCGCTTGATGGTTTTTGCAACTGCACTTGGGGACGCTTTCAAAGTTTTCACAATTTTTCGGACTGACTGACCTTCATTTCTTAAAGTAATGATGGCCACTCGTTTTTCTTTACTTAGAATTTGTATGATGGCAAGAAAAAAGCATCTAACAGTCTATTCAGTAGGACTATCAGCTGTGTATCCACCAGACTTCTGCACAACACAAGTGATGGTCCCAACCCCATTTATAAGGCAAGAAATCCCACTTATTAAACCTGACTGGGCACACCTGTGAAGTGAAAACCATTTCCGGTGACTACCTCTTGAAGCTCATCAAGAGAATGCCAAGAGTGTGCAAAGCAGCCATCAAAGCAAAAGGTGGCTACTTTGAAGAACCTAGAATATAAGACATATTTTCAGTTGTTTCACACGTTTTTGTTAAGTATATAATTCCACATGTGTTAATTCATAGTTTTGATGCCTTCAGTGTGAATGTACAATTTTCTTAGTCATGAAAATACAGATAAATCTTTAAATGAGAAGGTGTGTCCACCTTTTGGTCTGTACTGTATATATACACTGCTCAAAAAAATAAAGGGAACACTTAAACAACAGAATATAACTCCAAGTGCATCAAACTGTCCACTTAGGAAATGACACTGATTGACAATCAATTTCACATGCTGTTGTGCAAATGGAATAGACAATAGATGGAAATTATTGGCAATTATCAAGACACCCTCAAAGGATTGATTCTGCAGGTGGGGACCACAGACCACATCTCAGTACCAATGCTTTCTGGCAGATGTTTTGGTCACTTTTGAATGTTGGTTATGCTTTCACACTCGTGGTAGCATGAGACGGACTCTACAACCCACAGAAGTTGCTCAGGTAGTGCAGCTCATCCAGGATGGCACATCAGTGCGAGCTGTGGCAAGAAGGTTTGCTGTGTCTGTCAGCGTAGTGTCCAGAGGCTGGAGGTGCTACCAGGAGACAGGCCAGTACACCAGGAGACAAGGAGGGGGCCGTAGGAGGGCAACAACCCAGCAGCAGTACCGCTACCTCCGCCTTTGTGCAAGGAGGAACAGGGGGAGCACTGACAGAGCCCTGCAAAATGACCTCCAGCAGGCCACAAATGTTCATGTGTCTGCACAAACGGTTAGAAACCGTGAGGGTGGTATGAAGGCCCGACGTCCACAGATGGGGGTTGTGATCACATCCCAACATTGTGCAGGACGCTTGGCATTTGCCACAGAACACCAGGATTGGCAAAGTCGCCACTGGCGCCCTGTGCTCTTCACAGATGAAAGCAGGTTCACACTGAGCACATGTGACAGACATGACAGAGTCTGGAGACGCCGTGGAGAGCGATCTGCTGCCTGCAACATCCTTCAGCATGACCGGTTTGGCAGTGGGTCAGTAATGGTGTGGAGTGGCATTTCTTTGGAGGGCCGCACAGCCCTCCATGTGCTCGCCAGACGTAGCCTGACTGCCATTAGGTACCGAGATGAGATCCTCAGACCCCTTGTGAGACCATATGCTGGTGCGGTTGGCCCTGGGTTCCTCCTAATGCAGGACAATGCCAGACCTCATGTGGCTGGAGTGTGTCAGCAGTTCCTGCAAGATGAAGGCATTGAAGCTATGGACTGTCCCACCCGTTCCCCAGACCTGAATCCGATTGAGCACATCTGGGACATCATGTCTCGCTCCATCCACCAACGTCACGTTGCACCACAGACTGTCCAGGAGTTGGCGGATGATTTAGTCCAGGTCTGGGAGGAGATCCCACAGGAGACCACCTCATCAGGAGCATGCCCAGGCGTTGTAGGGAGGTCATACAGGCACGTGGAGGCCGCACACAATACTGAACCTCATTTTGACTTGTTTTAAGGACATTACATCAAAGTTGGATCAGCCTGTAGTGTGTTTTTCCACTTTAATTTTGGGGGTGGCTCCAAATCCAGGCCTCCATTAGTTAATAAATTTGATTTCCATTGATGATTTTTATGTGATTTTGTTGTCAGCACATTCAGCTTTGTACAGAACAAAGTATTCAATGAGAATATTTCATTCATTCAGATCTAGGATGTGTTATTTGAGTGTTCCCTTTATTTTTTTGAGCAGTGTATGTATATGTGTGTGTATATATATAATTTTTTTTAAATTTTTTTCAATACATATTTCACTTTGGAGCTGACATAAATCATGGACATGGGCTCTGTATCATGATATGTCTCCAATTTAGCAAATCTAGATCATGAAAGTAACTCTGTGACCTGCCATGTTGTCACCCTGAGTAATATGCTATAGGTATCATTACTGAGTCATATAGTGATGAAGTGATTGACAGTTGCTCCTGCTTTCTATCGAGCGTCTCTCCTGCTCTCTCTCTCTCTCTCGAGCGTCTCTCCTGCTCTCTCTCTCGAGCATCTCTCCTGCTCTCTCTCGAGCGTCTCTCCTGCTCTCTCTCTCTAGCTTCTCTCCTGCTCTTTCTCTCGAGCGTCTCTCCTGCTCTCTCTCTCTCGAGCGTCTCTCCTGCTCTCTCTCTCGAGCGTCTCTCCTGCTCTCTCTCTCGAGCGTCTCTCCTGCTCTCTCTCTCTCGAGCATCTCTCCTGCTCTCTCTCGAGCGTCTCTCCTGCTCTCTCTCTCGAGCGTCTCTCCTGCTCTCTCTCTCGAGCGTCTCTCCTGCTCTCTCTCTCGAGCGTCTCTCCTGCTCTCTCTCGAGCGTCTCTCCTGCTCTCTCTCTCGAGCTTCTCTCCTGCTCTCTCTCTCTCGAGCTTCGCTCCTGCTCTTTCTCTCGAGCGTCTCTCTCTCTCTTGCATCTCTCCTGCTCTCTCTCTCTCGAGCGTCTCTCCTGCTCTCTCTCTCGAGCGTCTCTCCTGCTCTCTCTCGAGCGTCTCTCCTGCTCTCTCTCTCGAGCTTCTCTCCTGCTCAATCTCTCGAGCGTCTCTCTCTCTCGAGCGTCTCTCCTGCTCTCTCTCTCTTGAGCGTCTCTCCTGCTCTCTCTCTCTCCAGCGTCTCTCTCTCTCTAGCGTCTCTCCTGCTCTCTCTCTCTCGAGCATCTCTCCTGCTCTCTCTCTCTCGAGCGTCTCTCCTGCTCTCTCTCTCGAGCGTCTCTCCTGCTCTCTCTCGAGCGTCTCTCCTGCTCTCTCTCTCGAGCGTCTCTCCTGCTCTCTCTCTCTCTCGAGCGTCTCTCCTGCTCTCTCTCTCTAGCTTCTCTCCTGCTCTTTCTCTCGAGCGTCTCTCCTGCTCTCTCTCTCTCGAGGGTCTCTCCTGCTCTCTCTCTCGAGCGTCTCTCCTGCTCTCTCTCTCGAGCGTCTCTCCTGCTCTCTCTCTCGAGCGTCTCTCCTGCTCTCTCTCTCTCGAGCGTCTCTCCTGCTCTCTCTCTCGAGCGTCTCTCCTGCTCTCTCTCTCGAGCGTCTCTCCTGCTCTCTCTCTCGAGCGTCTCTACTGCTCTCTCTCGAGCGTCTCTCCTGCTCTCTCTCTCGAGCTTCTCTCCTGCTCTCTCTCTCGAGCTTCTCTCCTGCTCTTTCTCTCGAGCGTCTCTCTCTCTCTCTTGCATCTCTCCTGCTCTCTCTCTCTCGAGCGTCTCTCCTGCTCTCTCTCTCGAGCGTCTCTGCTGCTCTCTCTCGAGCGTCTCTCCTGCTCTCTCTCGAGCGTCTCTCCTGCTCTCTCTCTCGAGCTTCTCTCCTGCTCAATCTCTCGAGCGTCTCTCTCTCTCTCGAGCTTCTCTCCTGCTCTTTCTCTCGAGCGTCTCTCTCTCTCTTGCATCTCTCCTGCTCTCTCTCTCTCGAGCGTCTCTCCTGCTCTCTCTCGAGCGTCTCTCCTGCTCTCTCTTGAGCGTCTCTCCTGCTCTCTCTCGAGCGTCTCTCCTGCTCTCTCTCTCGAGCTTCTCTCCTGCTCAATCTCTCGAGCGTCTCTCTCTCTCTCGAGCGTCTCTCCTGCTCTCTCTCTCTTGAGCGTCTCTCCTACTCTCTCTCTCGAGCGTCTCTCTCTCTAGCGTCTCTCCTGCTCTCTCTCTCTCGAGCATCTCTCCTGCTCTCTCTCTCTCGAGCGTCTCTCCTGCTCTCTCTCTCGAGCGTCTCTCCTGCTCTCTCTCTCTCTCGAGCGTCTCTCCTGCTCTCTCTCTCGAGCGTCTCTCCTGCTCTCTCTCTCGAGCGTCTCTCCTGCTCACTCTCTCGAACGTTTCTCCTGCTCTCTCTCTCGAGCGTCTCTCCTGCTCTCTCTCTCTCGAGCGTCTCTCCTGCTCTCTCTCTCTCGAGCGTCTCTCCTGCTCTCTCTCTCGAGCGTCTCTCCTGCTCTCTCTCTCAAGCGTCTCTCCTGCTCTTTCTCTCTCGAGCGTCTCTCCTGCTCTCTCTCTCTCGAGCGTCTCTCCTGCTCTCTCTCTCGAGCGTCTCTCCTGCTCTCTCTCGAGCGTCTCTCCTGCTCTCTCTCTCGAGCGTCTCTCCTGCTCTCTCTCTCGAGCGTCTTTCTAGCGTCTCTCCTGCTCTCTCTCTCGAGCGTCTCTCCTGCTCTCTCTCGAGCGTCTCTCCTGCTCTCTCTCTCTCGAGCGTCTCTCCTGCTCTCTCTCTCTCGAGCGTCTCTCCTGCTCTCTCTCTCTAGCGTCTCTCCTGCTCTCTCTCGAGCGTCTCTCCTGCTCTCTCTCTCGAGCGTCTCTCCTGCTCTCTCTCTCGAGCGTCTCTCCTGATCTTGAGCGTCTCTCCTGCTCTCTCTCTCGAGCGTCTCTCCTGCTCTCTCTCTCTCGAGCGTCTTTCTAGCGTCTCTCCTGCTCTCTCTCTCGAGCGTCTCTCCTGCTCTCTCTCTCTCGAGCGTCTCTCCTGCTCTCTCGAGCGTCTCTCCTGCTCTCTCTCTTGAGCGTCTCTCCTGCTCTCTCTCTCTCTCGAGCGTCTCTCCTGATCTCGAGCATCTCTCCTGCTCTCTCTCTCGAGCGTCTTTCTAGCGTCTCTCCTGCTCTCTCTCTCTCGAGCGTCTTTCTAACGTCTCTCCTGCTCTCTCCAGCCCTTGTCTGCTTGATCGCTGATACTGCCATACTTTGTGGTCTGTATACACTGTGTTCCAAATTATTATGCAAATATTATTTTCTCAGATTTTCCCAAATTACCTATATGAATTGCAGTCATTGTAGTTTTCCAGTCAATAACTATTAGAGTACAATTGAAAGGTTTTTGTACAAACTGCCTATGATAACAGTATATTTAAAAAAATAAAACACTCAAACTGCACTCAAAATGCATGTTCCAAATTATTATGCACAGCAGAGTTTTCAACCTTTTCATTTTAATAAAGAACAAAAAAATGGTCTTTTTTGAAATTATAAGCATTAGCAGGTTATTACACACTGAAATCAAACAGTTTTCAACTCAAAACTTTATTCTAGGTGATGTTACATTTGCACATAGGACCGCTTGTTCGAAAGGAGCTTCTGAACTCTCTCGTCCATTGAATTTGTCAGGTTTTGGCTGGTTTCTGCTTCAGTTGTTTTGCATGAGGACAGAATACCCTCCCAGAGCTGTTGCTTAGATGTGAGCTGCCTCCCGCCATCATAGACACTCCTTTTGATGATGCTCCAGAGGTTCTCAATGGGGTTGAGGTCAGGGGAGCATGGGGGCCACACCATAAGTTTGTCCCCTTTTATGCCCATAGCAGCCAGAGATGCAGATGTGTTATGTGCAGCATGAGACGGGGCATTATCATGCATGAAAATGATCTTGCTGCGGAATGCACGGTTCTTCTTCTTGAACCATGGAAGCAAGTGCTGTTTGAGAAACTCAACATACATTATGGAGTTCATCTTTACCCCTTCAGGGATCCTAAAAGGGCCGACAATCTCTCTCCCCATGATTCC
Organism: Phyllobates terribilis; assembly: GCF_046119375.1. Classification (NCBI taxonomy): domain Eukaryota; kingdom Metazoa; phylum Chordata; class Amphibia; order Anura; family Dendrobatidae; genus Phyllobates; species Phyllobates terribilis. The sequence continues at coordinate 119,386 of NW_027362871.1, read as the reverse complement.
AGCCCAAAACATTACTCCACCTCCTCCTTGTTGGCGCTGTAGCCGTGTTTGCATGGGGTGTCCATCAACCAGCCATCCTCCACTCCATCCATCTGGACCATCAAGATCATTTCATGCATGATAATGCACCGTCTCATGATGCACATAACACATCTGCATCTCTGGCTGCTATGGGCATAAAAGGGGACAAACTTATGGTGTGGCCCCCATGCTCCCCTGACCTCAACCCCATTGAGAACCTCTGGAGCATCATCAAAAGGAGTGTCTATGATGGCGGGAGGCAGTTCACATCTAAGCAACAGCTCTGGGAGGGTATTCTGTCCTCATGCAAAACAATTGAAGCAGAAACCATCCAAAACCTGACAAATTCAATGGACGAGAGAGTTCAGAAGCTCCTTTCGAACAAGGGGTCCTATGTGCAAATGTAACATCACCTAGAATAAAGTTTTGAGTTGAAAACTGTTTGATTTCAGTTTGTAATAACCTGCTAATGCTTAGAATTTCAAAAATGACCATTTTGTTGTTCTTTATTAAAATGAAAAGGTTGAAAACTCTGCTGTGCATAATAATTTGGAACATGCATTTTGAGTGCAGTTTCAGTTTTTTATTTTTTAAAAAATATACTGTTATCATAGGCAGTTTGTACAAAAACCGTTCAATTGTACTCTAATAGTTATTGACTGGAAAATTACAATGACTGCAATTCATATAGGTAATTTGGGAAAATCTGAGAAAATATTATTTGCATAATAATTTGGAACACAGTGTATATGTACAATTTTAATATGATCAATAAAAATATGTAAATATATTATATATATACACACACTGCTCAAAAAATAAAGGGAACACTTAAACATCACAACTCCAAGTCAATAACACTTCTGTGAAATCTACCTGTCCAGTTATGAAGCAACACGGATTGTGAATCAATTTCTCCTGCTGTTGTGCAAATGGAGCAGACAACTGGTAGAAATGATAGGCAATTAGCCAGATACCCCCTATAAAGGAGTGGTTCTGCAGGTGGTGACCACAGACCATTTCTCTGTTCTCATTCTTTTTGGCTGATGTTTTGGTCACTTTTTCATTTTGCCATTGCTCTCACCCCTAGAGGTACATTAGCATTAGGCAGTGTCTACAGTACAACCCACAGAAGTTGCTCAGGTAGTGCCGTTCATCCAGGATGGCACATCAGTGCGAGCTGTGGCAAGAAGTGTAGCTGTGTCTGTCAGCACAGTGTCCAGAGCATGGAGCAGATACCAGGAGATGTGCAGGGAGCCATAGGAGGGCAACAACCCAGCAACAGGACCGTTACCTCCTCCTTTGTGCAAGGAGGAACAGGAGGAGCACTGCCAGAGCCCTGCAAAATGACCTCCAGCTGGCCACAAATGTGCATGTGTCTGCACAAACGGTTAGAAACCGACTCCATGAGGGTGGTATGAGGGCCCGATGTCCACAGATGGGGGTTGTGCTCACAGCCCAACACCGAGCAGGACGCTTGACATTTGCCACAGAACACCAGGATTGGCAAAGTCGCCACTGGTGCCCTCTGCTCTTCACAGATGAAAGCTCAGTATTGTGTGTGGCCTCCACGTGCCTGTATGACCTCCCTACAACGCCTGGGCATGCTCCTGATGAGGTTGCGGATGGTCTCCTGTGGGATCTCCTCCCAGACCTAGACTAAAGCATCAGCCAACTCCTGAACAGTCAGTGGTGCAACGCGACGTTGGTGGATGTGACTCGCCCCCTGGGCCGTGGGGTACTCGGATCCGGGCAGTAGGGGAACGATGGGAGTAGTAGTGGCAACCCGGTTTCGTGGCTCAGGGTGGTCAGGCCAGTGGTAGTCCGTTATGTGCTGATGTTTATGTCCGACTACGCCACCCGTGGATTTGCGGTTATTAGGAACCGCCGCTGCATGCCGACCGCTGGGGCTGATGAGGTGTGCAGCTAGGGTAGTGTGACTCCCCACGGGAAGAGTGCGGCCCCAGGGCAGTATAGTGGATGGTGGGAGTGATGGTGGTGAGAGTCCCAGTGCTGATAGTGCTGGAGAAGCAAGGAGCACACAGACAACAGGTTGCAGTCCAGGGTCTTTACTAGAACAGGTATATTGACCCATAAACAGTCCCGGCTAGGAGGGGGACCTGGATGTCTGAGAGCAACGGGGAAATTGGCCCTGGTCAGGGTGAGGGTGTAGGCCTACCGTGCTTTCTGCGCTCCTTCTGGCTATCTCCTCCTGATAGGGTAACAGCCCACGTTTCCAAGCTTTCCGTGTATTCTCGCCTGTATGGCCTGCGACGTGGGTTCCTTTCTGCTCCCAGCCTTGTACGGCTTTACTGGTACCTTCTGTTGTGGCAGGGCCTCCAGGCTTCTTAGGCCAAGGAATATACAGTCCCCTGCGGACTGGTTCTCTGCTGGGGGATGTGGAATCCTCTCAGCCTCAGACACCAAAGTCTGGTAAATTAAGTCCTCTTTCTGCCAAGACAGGCTCTCTTCGCCTCTTGTCTCTGGCTTGTGGCTCTCCTCCTGCCACACTTCCTCTTAGGTGCAGTGCAACTGTCTGTCCCTGTTCTGCTCTGGGACAAGTCTCAATGCTGAGACAGGCCATCCAGTTCTCTCTAACCCTGCCCCCAGCACCAGCTTTTATAGGGGCAGCCTGCTCCCCCTACTGGCCTGAGACAGGAGGCATTGCATGCTAATGTTCCCCTGACTAGAGAACCTCCCCCTTGCTCTCAGACACAGTTTTAATACATTTTGTGGCATCCAGGCCAGGGTGACACATTCCCCCCTAGTGAAATTTAGTACTCCGGGACTAAACAATAAACAAAGACAATAAAACATTAATAGACATTAATAGACAGACGACGCACAAATTGAGTTCTTAAGGTCACAGTGTGGCCTGTGACCGGGTGTCCATATCACCAATACAACGGGGAGCCTTAACCAGGTGGGGGTCTGTCCTACCCCAAGTCCTTCACAGTCTTAGTTCATTCCTTGGTTAGGCTCCGAACGCAGTCCATACCAGGTCCCGGTTATAAAAAGTCCATAACCTGTGAGTCCTTACAGTAACTGCAAGAAACTGAAACACGGAATTACCAAACATGCATGTAACTTTGCAAACAATTCAACATTTGGCAACAAGGTTATTTACAATTTTAGTGCGCTCTATATTCTCCAGCGAGCGGGTATCAGCCCCTTTGTGCTCCTGGTTGACCTACGTAGCCCACTGTCTGGTGGTGGACCAACCTGGCTTTCCCCACTAGCGTTAGGGGTACAGCTACCAGCTGGGTGTACAGGTAGGGAAGGCAGCTGTCTGCGGGTCCTTTGGCTTACCGCAGGCATGGCAGGCTCACTGTCAGCAGAGGGTTGACTCTCCTGGGCTGCTGGTACAGGCTCTTCTGCCTCTGGAACCGCTTGCTCCTCTTCACCTTCCAGCTCTGGTGTTGGTTGTTGCTGTGCCGGTTGCAGGAAATGCAGGACGGGTACCACTATGGCATCATTTATGCGAGTCCAGGACTGAGGGAACTCTCCGAGAACGGTGCTGATCATTTCTTCCTTGTCCTCTGCGGGTTCAAGGTCACTCTGATCCTCTTCTGCACTACGGAGTTGCTCGGGGCATCTTTTGAGATGGTCTCTGGAGACGGTACTAGTGGTTTCTCCTCCGTCCTTGGTGATCACGCACACCTTCGGGTTGTCGTGATCAGACTGCAGTACGGTGTAGGGTTCCCTTTCCCACTGGTCGTCCAACTTGTGAAGCCTTCTTTTTCGCTTTAGGACTTGCTCACCAGGTTCTAGGGGACCAGCAGGGGCGTGTTGGTTGAAGAGTTTTTCTTGCCTCTCTCTCACCTGGGCCAGGCTCTTCTCCACAGTCTACTGCACCTTCTTGTACTGCAGTTGCCTTTCCGTATCCCAGTCCGCATCCGGGGAGGTGTCCTCAGGCGTTAGGACTCCCATCTCCAGGTCTATAGGCAGCTTACCCGGTCTGGGTCGCATCAGGTAAGCCGGGGTGCAGTTGGTAGCATTCACCGGGATATGATTGTATAAGTCTATCAGGTCCGGCAGTTTTTCTGGCCACAGGCTGCGCTCCTCCAGGGGCAACGTCTTCAGGAGATCAATGACTATATTGTTCATCTTCTCACACATCCCGTTGGTTTGTGGGTGGTAAGGCGTTGTCCGAATCTTCTTACAGCCATAGAGGTTGCCGAACTCCTGGAAGATTTCAGCCTCGAACGCTGGACCCTGGTCTGTCAGGACCTGTTCCGGATACCCGTGTGGACGGCAGAAATATTGCTGGAAGGCTCTGGCCGCTGTTTGGGCTGTCAAGTCTTTTACTGGGACCACCACTAGAAAACGGGAATAGTGGTCCACGATTGTCAGGGCATAGATGTATCCTGACCGGCTGGGAGCCAATTTGACATGGTCCAGAGCTACCAGCTCAAGAGGCTGCGTGGTGACGATGGGCCTCAAGGGTGTCTTCTGGCTGGTGCGGTCCTTCCTCCTTAGGTGACAAGGGCCACAGTCTCTGCACCATTTTTCTACAGCTCCTCTCATGCCGACCCAAAAGAACCTTCCTCTTAGTAGGAACTCCAGTTTCTTCCAACCGAACCGATGTGTCCCGCTCTGTCATGGTAAGCCCCCAGGACCATAGCTGCATCCCGCCTTGGGACCACGACTTGCCAGGTCAGCTCGTGCGTCCGGTGGTTGACAATCCTTCTGCACAACTTGCCTTCGTAGAGGAACAGCTTGCTCTTCTCTTTCCATAGCTGCTTGGCTTCCTCTGGAGCATCCGGATCTATGCGGGCATCTTCCTGGGTCAGCAGATCTTTCACCAGGCGGATGGCAGGGTCACTATCTTGGGTCTCGGCCCAGCTGTGTTGAGGTAGGGGATTTATCATCACGGTTGTTAGATCCTCCTCCTTCACGCGGTGGGAGTATTGAGCAGCTCCATACCGGTGAAACGCGGGGAGTTCTACCTCCTCCAGCTCTTCTGGGTCTTCGTCACCTTCAGATAAGTGAGGCATCCTTGATAGGGCGTCAGCGTTGGCATTGGTTTTGCCGGCCCGGTACTTGATCAGTCATAGTTGGAGAGACGGGCCATCCACCGCTGTTCTAGGGCACCCAGTCTTGCATTGTCCAGGTGTGTCAACGGGTTGTTGTCCGTGTACACGGTGAACTTTGCGGAGGCCAGGTAATGCTTGAAGCGTTCCGTCACGGCCCACACCACCGCCAAGAATTCTAGTTTGAAGGAGCTGTAATTCTCCGGGTTCCTCTTGGTGGGTCTCAGCTTCCGGCTGGCGTACGCGATCACCCTTTCTCTGCCCTGTTGGTTTTGGGACAGTACGGCTCCCAGTCCCACATTACTGGCATCTGTGTGGAGAATGAAAGGCTGGCCATAATCAGGGTAGGCCAGGATCTCGTCCCCTGTGAGGGCCATCTTTAGCTGGCGGAAGGACTCCTCTTCCGGTTTATCCCACTTGAAGGGCGGCTTTTGGCTCCTGGACTTAGACTGTCCGATCAGGAGGTCCTGCATAGGAGCTGCCATCTTAGTGAACCCGGGGATGAACCTTCGGTAGTAGCCTACCAACCTGAGAAACTGTCTCACCTCTTTGATGTTCGAGGGGCTTGGCCAGCTCTTGATTGCCGTGACCTTGTCAGGGTCGGGGGCCACTCCTTCCGCGCTTACCACGTGCCCTAGGTACTGGTCCTTTGGTTTCAGCAGGTGACACTTCGATGGTTTCACCTTCAGGCCATAGCCTGCCAGGGCTTCGAACACCTCGGCCAGGTGCTTTAGGTGGTCCTCGTAAGTCTTCGAATAGACGATCACGTCGTCCAGGTAAAGGAGGACCGTCTCGAAGTTTCGGTGCCCTAGACATCATTCCATCAGCCTCTGGAAGGTCCCTGGTGCGTTGCAGAGCCCGAAGGGCATACAGTTGAACTCACTCAGTCCCATCGGGGTGGTGAAGGCAGTCTTCTCCTTGTCAGCCTCTGCCACAGGAACCTGCCAGTACCCGCTAGTAAGGTCCAAAGTAGAAAAGAAGTTAGCAGATTTTAGTGCGGCTAAAGACTCCTCTATTCTAGGCAGCGGATATGCGTCTTTGTGGGTGATACGGTTGATTTGTCTATAGTCCACGCACATTCTCATGGTGCCGTCTTTCTTTTTGACCAGAACCAAGGGGGCTGCCCAGGGGCTACAGCTGTCTCTAATAACCCCAGCTTCTTTCATCTCTCTTAGCATGCCCTTTGCGTTCTGATAATGTGCAGGGGGTACACGTCTGTGCCTCTCTTTTATTGGTGGGTGGCTCCCTGTGGGGATGTGGTGTTCTATCCCTTTTACTCTGCCGAAGTCTAGCGGGTGCTTACTAAAGACTCTCTCGTACTCCTGTACCACCCGGTAGACTCCTTGTTTTTGGTGCAGGGGAGTGGAGTCAGCACCCACATGGAGTTTCTGGCACCAGTCCTCCTTTTGTTTCTGGGAGCCATTACCCTCCGCCTGAGGAGATGGAGGCAAGGGTTCCACGGCCCTGATAGCTTTGTGTTCGACAACAAACAGTTTGGCGAGTGTAGCGTACCTGGGTAAGTGTACTTCCCTCTCCCCAATGTTGAGGATGCGGACGGGCACCCTCCCATGATGGACATCAACCACCCCCCGGGCTGTCAAAATGGTGGGCCTGCTGTCTGAGTACACGGGTTCTACCATGGCTTGGTAGTCTCTACCTCTCAACCCGATTGCAGTCCGACACCAGATCATCATTTCACTTTTGGGAGGCATGGAAATGGGGAATGGGTCACTCAGTCTTACGCTACCGATCTCACCACCAGACAGTTCTACCTGCTGCCGTCTCATCAGGGCTTTTATCTCCTTGTTGAGGACTCTCTGTTGGCTGGAACTAGCATTCACCGCCACCTGTTGTAGAATTACAATTACCTCTGAAAGACAATTTTCAATTACGTTAGTACCCACAGTTATTTTAGGGTGACTTTCACGACGGTCAATGTCCACAATAATCACCCCCTGTGCCGGCAGTTCAACTTTACCAATTTTAATGGTCATCTCCTTGAACCCCATCTGCGGCACGGGTAAGCCATTACTGGCGATGATGCTCAAGTTATTGTCTGGATACCGTGTGATATCAGCATCAGTCCAATACTGCTTAAAAAGTACATAAGGGATAGTGGTTACTTGTGACCTATTATCCAGCAAGGCGCTCATGGGGATACCGTCCTGCACCACGGGTAAAACCGGGCGCCCCCCAACGTACTTATTACGCCAATTGTAAGGGCCTGGTGATCTTATGCCTGGGGGTTGGCCCTTTGCCCCAGGTTGGACCCTTTTAAATTACAGTACCTGGAAATGTGTCCGGGCTGGTTGCATCGACGGCAAATGGGCTGTCCATCCTCTGCGTAGCGGTCTGTGGGCCTCCCTCGGAACGACGGGATCCTCCTCTGTCGACGCCACGGGACATCCTCCGGACTTGACGCCAGCTCGATGGGTCTTGACGGGTCCACTTGCATCGCCTGGACAGTCCTGGTCAACGCCGCGACGCTCCTGGTCAGCTCCTGGACTTGGTGGTGCAGGTCTTTCGACGGGGCTTGGTTCAGGGCCTGTGCATCAGCCCCCACGGGATCCATAGAGGAGGGCGCCGCCTCCTGGTGGTTGGTGAGAGCAGGGCGCCGGGGGTTTATAGCGCCACTGGTTGCAGATTCACGGAGCACCCTTATGGCCCTGTCCTTAAATTGGGCAAAGGTTAGGTCAGGGTTCTGAAAGAACATGAGACGCAGTTGGGCCCTGTGGGCGCTAGACAGCAGACCTTCTATGAATTGTTCTGTTAGCAGCTTATCCGTTTCCTGCACACTGCCAGGGTCAGTTTGTTGAATAGCCCTCAAGGCTTCCTGCAGATTTAGGGCATAGTCTTACATCCATAGAACCTCATTTTAATCTCAGCGGAGGTACGTGTGTCAAAGGTACCCCGCAGCCGGGCCAGAATACCCTTCACAGTCCTTTTATCCTCAGTGGGCCATGATTTTACCCCCCTTTGGGCTGCGCCAGTTAACTGCCCTGTCAATATGCTGACCTTCTGTTCCTCTGTCAGGGGGTAAACGTGGAACAAACTGTATAGCCTTTCCTTGAAGTCAGTTAGGGCATGGGGCTCCCCTGAGTATTTGGGCAGCCAGGCCGCTCCAGGGATGTAGGGCAGGGAAAAGGGCATCACCGCTGCTGCAGCTGCGTTGGTGGTAGTGGGCGCCTCTGTGTCCGACATCTTCCTCCCCCCTAGTTAAGCGTGGCCTACCTTCCGATGATCCTCTTCTGTAGGCCGCGGCTCCGCTGCTGCTGCTCTGGACGAGGACCTTGCGTCGCGTCCTGATGACGTCAGCGTCGCTCTCTCTCCCTTCCAGGACCTTGCGTAGCGTCGGTGCGTGGGGCGGAGCTTCGGATCTCGCGCGGTTTTGAAGTCCACGCCCCTCTTCTTCCCGCGCGGCGTCCTGAAGATGGCGTCCGATGGCGAGAAACAGCTGCGGATGGCGGGAAGACGGCAGAAGACGGCGGGAAACAGTCCAAGATGGCGTCTGATGGCGGGAATCGGCTCCGGATGGCGGGAAACGACTCCGGACGGCGGGAAACTTCGCCACAGGTAAGTTACAAAAGTCTTTTTCAGGCACGCAGTACCCGGTGGTTGCGGGCACGAAATCCTGCCGACTACGCCAAAGCTGATTAGCCCCTTGGGCCGTGGGGCACTCGGATCCGGGCAGTCTGGGAACGATGGGAGTAGTAGTGGCAACCCGGTTCCGTGGCTCAGGGTGGTCAGGCCAGTGGTAGTCCGTTATGTGCTATTGATTATGTCCGACTACGCCACCCGTGGATTGCGGTTATTAGGAACCGCCGCTGCATGCCGACCGCTGGGGCTGATGAGGTGTGCAGCTAGGGTAGTGTGACTCCCCACGGGAAGAGTGCGGCCCCAGGGCAGTATAGTGGATGGTGGGAGTGATGGTGGTGAGAGTCCCAGTGCTGATAGTGCTGGAGAAGCAAGGAGCACACAGACAACAGGTTGCAGTCCAGGGTCTTTACTAGAACAGGTAAATTGACCCATAAACAGTCCCGGCTAGGAGGGGGACCTGGATGTCTGAGAGCAACGGGGAAATTGGCCCTGGTCAGGGTAAGGGTGTAGGCCTACCGTGCTTTCTGCGCTCCTTCTGGCTATCTCCTCCTGATAGGGTAACAGCCCACGTTTCCAAGCTTTCTGTGTATTCTCGCCTGTATGGCCTGCGACGTGGGTTCCTTTCTGCTCCCAGCCTTGTACGGCTTTACTGGTCCCTTCTGTTGTGGCAGGGCCTCCAGGCTTCTTAGGCCAAGGAATATACAGTCCCCTGCGGACTGGTTCTCTGCTGGGGGATGTGGAATCCTCTCAGCCTCAGACACCAAAGTCTGGTAAATTAAGTCCTCTTTCTGCCAAGACAGGCTCTCTTCGCCTCTTGTCTCTGGCTTGTGGCTCTCCTCCTGCCACACTTCCTCTTAGGTGCAGTGCAACTGTCTGTCCCTGTTCTGCTCTGGGACAAGTCTCAATGCTGAGACAGGCCATCCAGTTCTCTCTAACCCTGCCCCCAGCACCAGCTTTTATAGGGGCAGCCTGCTCCCCCTACTGGCCTGAGACAGGAGGCATTGCATGCTAATGTTCCCCTGACTAGAGAACCTCCCCCTTGCTCTCAGACACAGCTTTAATACATTTTGTGGCATCCAGGCCAGGGTGACACAGATGGAGCGAGACATGATGTCCCAGATGTGCTCAATCGGATTCAGGTCTGGGGAACAGGCGGGCCAGTCCATAGCTTCAATGCCTTCACCTTGCAGAAACTGCTGACACACTCCAGCCACATGAGGTCTGGCAATGTCCTGCATACTGCATAAGGGGCATAATGGGGGCATTACACTGTGTGGGGGCATAATACATACTACATAAGGGGCATAATGGGGGCATTAAACTTTTTGGGGCATCATACATACTGCATAAGGGGCATAATGGGGGCAATACACTGTGTGGGGGCATCATACATACTGCATAAGGGGCATAATGGGGGCATTACACTGTGTGAGGGGCATCATACATACTGCATAAGGGGCATAATGGGGGCATCATACATCCTGCATAAGGGGCATAATGGGGGCATTACATTGTGTGGTAGCATCATACATCTTGTATAAGGGGCATAATGGGGGCATTACACTGTGTGGGAGCATCATACATACTGCATGAGGGGCATAATGGTGGCATACACTGTGTGGTGCATCATACATACTGTATAAGGGGCATAATGGGGGCATTACACTGTGTGGGGCATCATATATACTGTATAAGGGGCATAATGGGGCATTACACTGTGTGGGGGCATCATACATACTGCATAAGGGGCATAATGGGGGCATTACACTGTGTGGGGGCATCATACATACTGCATAAGGAGCATAATGGGGGCATTACACTGTGTGGGGGCATCATGTATACTGCATAAGGGGCATAATGGGGGCATTACACTGTGTGGGGGCATCATACATCCTGCATAAGGGGCATAATGGGGGCATTACACTGTGTGGGGGGCATCATACATCCTGCATAAGGGGCATAACACTGTGTGGGGGCATCATACATCCTGCATAAGGGGCATAATGGGGGCATTACACTGTGTGGGGGGCATCATACATACTGCATAAGGGGCATAATGGGGGCATTACACTGTGTGGGGGCATCATACATCCTGCATAAGGGGCATAATGGGGGCATTACACTGTGTGGGGGCATCATGCATCCTGCATAAGGGGCATAATGGGGGCATTACACTGTGTGGGGGCATCATACATACTGCATAAGGGGTATAATGGGGGCATTACACTGTGGGGGGCATCATGCATCCTACATAAGGGGCATAATGGGGGCATTACACTGTGTGGGGGCATCATACATACTGCATAAGGGGTATAATGGGGGCATTACACTGTGGGGGGCATCATGCATCCTACATAAGGGGCATAATGGGGGCATTACACTGTGTGGGGGCATCATACATTCTGTATAAGGGGCATAATGGGGGCATTACACTGTGGGGCCAGTAAAGGGGCCCTTTACTATGAGAACAATACGTTTCCTCCCTTCCTGTCTCCATAGTTGGGTCGTATGTATCTATTACAGGAAACAGAACAAAAACCTTATGATTCTTATAAAGGGGCAACACAAGACCCCAAAAGAGTCTCTGTGCTCAAGGGGTTAATGCCCCCTGCGCCCAGTAATGGGGGATCCCCACATACCTCCACCTGCAGAGCCGCCACCACATATATGGCTGCTCTGTGCGCACAGGAGCTGTGATGAGGTCACAGGAGGGGAAGGGTCAGGGGTCACATGATCAGGGGCCTCAGTGGATGCAGGACTCTGCTGTGCTGGTTGTCATGGTGCTGGATGAGCTGAAGTTTATGTGTGGGGTCAGGAGTAGTGTTGAGCGATACCTTCCGATATCGGGAAATATCGTATCAGATTGGATAGGACCGATACCCAAAAGTATCGGATATCGCCGATTCCGATACCGGAAACCAATGCAAGTCAATGGGACACTAATATCGGAAAGCCATCCCAGCGTGAGAGAATTCTCCTGATTGTTTAAAAGCCGGCGGGCGGTAAAAAGCCGCCGGCTTTTAAACAATCACACAGCCCCATACTGCTTCCCCGCAGCCTCCCACCCCGATCCTGCGCTCCCCCCGCCACCTCCCATCCCGATCGTAAGTTAGGACCGGGCGGGGAGCGCAGCACCAAGGAGCAGGGAGCGAAGGACCCGGGCGGGGAAGCCGGCAGTGAAAAGACTACACCGCCGGCTTTCCCGTTCTGTGCTGCGCTCTCCCGCCGGTTATTTCAAATGAACAGCTGAGGTATCAGGTGATGCTGATCAGCTGTTCATTTGAAGTAGCCGCGGTGCCCTCAGAGGGTTCATGTGAGTTCATGCTTCACTGCATGAACTCACATGAACTTTCCCACGGCCGCACAGGTCAGCCTCACCTCCCAGACCATCAGACCCATCATGATTGGTGTGTGCGCAGGTGTCTGTGCGATGTGTGCGGGTGTGTGCGCGATGTCTGCGGGTGTCTGCGTGCAGGCAGACATAGGCTAATGTGACACTACTACTCCCATCGGCCTATGTCTGTCCCCCGTCCACTTGTGCCAGCAGGATCAGCTCGATGGGAGCAGTAGCTATTTAAACTGCCCCATATGTTATTTTTGCCCCTATACATCTTTTATGTTTTTAGGCCCCCCATATATTTTTTTTGTTTTTGGTCCCCAATAAATTTTAAATACATTTTTCATTGGTGGCCAGTGGTTACCTAAAATAAATTAGTTCATACATTACCTGTCCCCGCCGATCGCCACCTAAAATAAAGTAAAAAATAAAAAACTACACCTATACTCACCTAGACACCTAATTCCCCGAAGCCATCGATCTCCTGTAATAAAATATAAAATAATAAACCACAACCTTATCCTTACCCCTCCGTAGTAGTCCACGAGTGTCCCACGAAGATCTCCAGTTTAGAGCAGCCACATAAAATGTGACCGCTCTAAACCACTGCCGCCGCTAGAATGACGGGGCCATAAAGCAGCCCCATCATTGCATAAACCGGTGTCTAGGTGAGTATAGGTGTAGTTTTTTATTTTTTACTTTATTTTAGGTGGCGATCAGGTAATGTATGAACTAATTTATTTTAGGTAACCACTGGCCACCAATGGAAAATGTATTAAAATTTATTGGGGACCAAAAACAAAAAAAATATATGGGGGGCCTAAAAACATAAAAGATGTATAGGGGCAAAAATAACATATGGGGCAGTTTAAATAGCAGGATCAGGCTGATGGGAACTACTGCTCCCATCGAGCTGATCCTGCTGGCACGAGTGGACGGGGGACAGACATAGGCCGATGTGAGTAGTAGTGTCACATCGGCCTATGTCTGCCTGCACGCAGACACCCGCAGACATCGCGCACACACCCGCACACATCGCACAGACACCCGCGCACACTCCAATCATGATGGGTCTGATGGTCTGGGAGGTGAGGCTGACCTGTGCGGCCGTGGGAAAGTTCATGTGAGTTCATGCAGTGAAGCATGAACTCACATGAACCCTCTGAGGGCACCGCAGCTACTTCAAATGAACAGCTGATCAGCATCACCTGATACCTCAGCTGTTCATTTGAAATAACCGGCGGGAGAGCGCAGCACAAAACGGGAAAGCCGGCGGTGAAGTCTTTTCCCTGCCGGCTTCCCCGCCTGGGTCCTTCGCTCCCTGCTCCTTGGTGCTGCGCTCCCCGCCCGGTCCTAACTTACGATCGGGATGTGAGGTGGCGGGGGGAGCGCAGGATCGGGGTGGGAGGCTGCGGGGAAGCAGTATGGGGCTGTGTGATTGTTTAAAAGCCGGCGGCTTTTTACCGCCCGCCGGCTTTTAAACAATCAGGAGAATTCTCTCACGCTGGGATGGCATTCCGATATTAGCGTCCCATTGACTTGCATTGGTTTCCGGTATCGGAATCGGCGATATCCGATACTTTTTGGGTATCGGTCCGATCCAATCCGATCCGATATTTCCCGATATCGGAAGGTATCGCTCAACATTAAGTAATACATAAGAATAATATGTACTATGTCTGACCACTACAAACACTCATCTGAACTGGTCCAAGTGCTGTCAGGTTTTTTCACGGGCAGCACTTAGACAATACGGTCGTGTGAATATAGGCTTATGATGCATCTGGTAATAAACATGTTAAGGATGGGCCGCTACTCATGGGCCACTGCTGTGTGCTTGCCCCCCAGGCTAAAATGTGCCAGCCAGCCCCTGCTGCACCGGGTGCCAGAAAACCTAGATACACCTTTGGAATAGGTATCCTGCAAAGTAAGGATGGGGTTTGGTGTTTTTAAATGATTTTATTGACTCTGTGCATTTATATTTTGTATCAATAATATGATATGGTTATATATATCTTCTGGATATCAGGAGGGCTTATCCCTGTGCCTTGACTCTCTCCTTCTCCTTCGATGTCCTGTATAGGCCAAAAAAAACTACGCGTTTCGAGGACTCACAGTTCCTCTTCGTCAGCTTCTCGCTGGTAGTCAAACTGGTAACCTAATAAAGTCCAAACGCCCCCCACAAAGATAATACAACCAAAGAAATGGAGGAAGATCCAATACTAACAAGACGGTGCAAAAGGACATATGGAGGTGCAATAGAACTAAGATAGAATTCCAATAAGAATAGACTGTGTGTGAAAAAAATAATAATAAAAAAGACTTTGTTCAAACTTTCACAATTAGTTAAAAATGAATAAAAATTATATACTTATATTTCTGATGGCTATAAAAAACAGTCTGTTAATCAGTGTATATTACCAGGATAGTATAAATTCAGCACTTAGTACCATCCAGAGATAAAAAGGAAAAAATGAAGGAGAAAAATAAAAACATTATATAGTATCTCCAATAGGGGTATCAATGTATAGAAACAAATACATATATAAAATAGGTGGATTCAAAGGAATATATCCAAAAGACATATTATATTGATAAAATATAAGGAGGTTCATAAAAGTGCAATGTAAATGTTCAATTGGTACTGGGATAAAAAATACATACAGTATATACCGCTGCGAGTTGAAGGCATACAGCTGACTCTCGTGATTAAGGCCCTTCAGAGCCAAGCTATTTAATGTGAAGAACCATTTGGATTCCATCCGCGACATTAATCTCAGGTAATCACCTCCCCTCCATTTTCTGGGGACTAATCGGATCCCACAAAACTTAGTGTCCTTATAAGATTGGTTGTGGAACTTCCGGTAGTGCCGGGACAGTGGATGCCCTTCAAAACCTTCATTCATGTTGATAAAGTGTTCCTTCAGCCTTTTGATAACTTGCGCTTTGTACAGACATCTCCTCCTGCCAAGGCATAAAAAGGGCGTGGCTTGGGGTGTGGATAGGGGCGTGGCCAGACTACGCGTGCCGCATGGTTTCGCCCTCTTTCTAGTCCTCATAGGTTGGCGGTATGCTTGTACTGAGCAGATCTGGGATATCAGTGATTAGGTCCCATATTGTGCACTGTAAGGTCTGGAAAAGCTCCTTCTATCCGTCTCTGTAGCACCAGAGGAAGAACAGAGGGGAAAAGACAGGATTTTCTACATGTCGCGTTATGTAGATGTTCTGCAGATTTATCACAACCGTCCACAAGAAGAAACTGCCATCACAGAGCCGCCTTTAGCTGTTGGAAAAGTTTAAACTTAGTTTTGAATAGTTGCTATAGCCAACAAGGACTTTCTATTTATGCTGGGTCACATGATGCTGGTGCTGGGTGATGTCATGTGACGGAATGTTGTGGGTGATGATGTCACAGAGGGCGTTGTGATGTCACCCTTGGGGTATATAAGGGGGCTCCATCCACCTGGAGCTCATATCTCATTGGCCATATCTTGGTGCTGAGATACCCCCTGGAGACAATGAGGATCGCCATATTGTTTCTGTGCTGTACCCTGTTCTACCCTGTGAATTACCATAGGCTGCCGGTGAGTACCTGTCTATTATTACATATGGAGGACGTTTAGAATCAGCTGCGGCAGGGGAAGGGGATGGGGAGGGGGGTCCTGTAAGAATTTACCTGCGGGAATAAGAGGTTATGGCAGGGAAAGGAGCTTAGGAAGTGACAGTCAGAGGGGATATAAGTGTGGGGTGACCCCTCTGACTCCCACATTCCTGCCTTGTCCTTGTAGTGATTAATGACTTTGGTGTTGTCCCTTATATATCACTTTGCAGTCACCAGTGATCGCTCCGCACTGTGATCCTAAACTACAGTCTCATTTACCTTTTTGCAAACGCCCAGAAGGGGAGGAGTGACATCACACCCATGTGAGCAGATCCCGCCCACTTTTACTGCAGTCGTAATGCGAGCTAGCTGTATTCTGTTTTCATGGAAATATCAGCAGCTGCTCCCCCTAGTGTTTACAAGATGAAAACATCAAAAGAGTTAAAATATTTTTTTCAGATTTTATACCATTAAAACCTTTTTAAATATATATGTGTATTTATATATAAATATAAATACTTTACAATTTTACAATTGTAAAAATATTGCTGACACTTTCCCTTTAAAAGATCTAAAGACGTTCTGCTTCATGTGCCATTGTGACCAATCACAGCACAGATTATATTTTTTAAACTTTTCTTGAAAAACTGAAGCTGCTCCGTGATTGGAAATCATGTGGAAGGGTTCTCTTTTAGACATTTAGTTAGGTCCAAAGTATCAGTGACATGATGGATAGAACTGTGCAATGATGTCACAGAGGGCTTTGTGATGTCACCCCTGGGTATATTAGAAGCCTCGGCCCATCTGCAGCTTGTATCTCATTGACCATACCTTGGTGCTGAGAGACCTCTGGAGATGATGAGTATCATCCTATCATTTCTGTGCTTTACGTTGCTCTACCCCCCACATTACAGTACACTGAGGGCGAGTATGTTCTCATCAATATGGAGGTCACAAGGATCAGCTAATGAGAATATCGCCTCTTGCAGGACTTCTCATACTGGACACGTGACCGTCCGTCATATGAAAGTCCAACTGTAAATAATATTCCATGGACCCTGGAGGTGAATCCCAAACTTCTTCCTGATCTTCTCAATGGGATATTTCTGAAAGTTGCTTGATAATGTATCCATCACTGTATAATAACAAGGGCTCTCTGTTTGACTGGATTGGGTATAAATATACAGGACTTTATTATGTTTTTTTTCTTTATTATAGGATGACCCACTACCCGTGGATCTCAGAAGAAGCACCTATCAAGCTTCCATCAATCTTCCTCTTTGGCTCTTCCGTGACGCAGTTTTTGTTGCGGTGATGACACTACTGACAATACTAGAGTATTTGGCCTTAAGTCTTGTCCTGAGCAAGTGGGCAATGTCTGAACCTGGTGAAACAATCAGAAAACTCCTGAGAACAAAACCATTCTGAAGGAACAAAGTGCTTGTAAGGAGCCGATTTGCATCCCTCAGATTCAGAAGCAAGACTCCAGGAGAACACCTGTCCTGCCCAATGGCAAATGTTCTACTCCATCCATGGCTCCTGCACCGCAGGATGCGAAAAAGGTTCCTAGTTGCAACTATAAAGTGGCGTTCAGTGATATTGTCTGGGTCAGAATGATCCCTCACAACAATATAGGAAGAAGAGCTCGAAGTTCAACGGAGCTTAAAGAGAGGTTACTGATTTTTCAGAGAAGCCAACAACCCAGAATTCCAGAGCCAAGAGCACCAGAACCTAGAACACCAGAACCTACCATGTCAGAACCTAGTATGTCAGAACCTAGAATGCCAGAGCCTGAAATGCCTACAACACCTCAACCCAAAATCAAGAGGAGAAGATGTTTCCTTAGATGTCTTAGAGGCGAGGAAGATTGAGAAGGCAACTGCTTGAACTTTCCCATTGCTCGTGTTTTCATCACAGGTTAGTCCTATACATGCTGTCTGATGGGCACCATCTTACTACATACAATGCAGCATTGCACCTGAAATCGCATGGATATTTTGTCACACACTTGCACTTTAGCACCTTATCATATGGCGCATATATCTATGAACGCTTTGCTAAGTATCACTGTCTAGTATGTGCTTCTGATGAACCTATTTTAGGAAAACGTGTCGAGGTTTGGCATACTATGTACTTGAGTTTGGCGTACTATGTGCTTGTTGGTAAATTCTATTGCCATCTATAATCTACTAGATATTATAATGTCTCTGGTGGGATGCCCCATGCCGAATTGTTGATAACTGACTATGAGCATTGTCCTCTATTTCTTATCTACTATGGTTACAGGTTGATGTGAAGAGAGCTGTGCCATTGGTAGCGATTTTTCTACTGATTTGTCAGTTATATTTATGTTAGTTTAGCAAATTTCTGCTTGTAGGGTCTAATGTTTTACCATAGTGTATGTTCTGTGAGCTAAATTGTCATACTTATGCACTAGATAGATTATAAATTGTGATGCTTATGTACAAGATAGATTATTAGTTTAATCGGTGATTTTTTAAATATTTTTTAGCATCAGGAGACTCAAGAATCGCATCTTACAGAAGACAAGAAGCCTAAATGCCGAAGGGTGATGACCTGTTGATGGCCCACAGCTGGAGGGTCATTACCTCTTGATGGCACAAAACTGGACAGAAGATAAAAACATTTGATGGCACACAGCCGGAGGGTGATGATCTATTGATGGCCATAGCCAGAGGGTCATTACCTGTTGATGGCACACAGCCGGAGGGTGATGACCTATTGATGACCATAGCCAGAGGGTCATTACCTGTTGATGGCACACAGCTGGAGGATGATGACCTATTGATGACCATAGCCAGAGGGTCATTACCTGTTGATGGCACACAGCCGGACAGAGGATAATTACCTGTTGATGGCACACAGACGGATGGTCATTACCTGTTCATGGCGCACTGCCGGATGGTCATTACCTATTGATGGCACACAGCCGGAGGGTGATGACCAATTGATGGCCATAGCCAGAGGGTCATTACCTGTTGATGGTGCACTGCCGGATGGTCATTACCTGTTGATGGCACACAGCCGGATGGTCATTACCTGTTCATGGCACACTGCCGGATGGTCATTACCTGTTGATGGAACACAGCCGGAGGGTGATGACCTATTGATGGCCATAGCCAGAGGGTCATTACCTGTTGATGGCGCACTGCCGGATGGTCATTACCTGTTGATGGCACACAGCTGGAGGGTGATGACCAGTTGATGTCGGACTGCCGGATGGTCATTACCTGTTGATGGCACACAGCTGGAGGATGATGACCTATTGATGACCATAGCCAGAGGGTCATTACCTGTTGATGGCACACAGCCGGACAGAGGATAATTACCTGTTGATGGCACACAGACGGATGGTCATTACCTGTTCATGGCGCACTGCCGGATGGTCATTACCTATTGATGGCACACAGCCGGAGGGTGATGACCAATTGATGGCCATAGCCAGAGGGTCATTACCTGTTGATGGTGCACTGCCGGATGGTCATTACCTGTTGATGGCACACAGCCGGATGGTCATTACCTGTTCATGGCACACTGCCGGATGGTCATTACCTGTTGATGGAACACAGCCGGAGGGTGATGACCTATTGATGGCCATAGCCAGAGGGTCATTACCTGTTGATGGCGCACTGCCGGATGGTCATTACCTGTTGATGGCACACAGCTGGAGGGTGATGACCAGTTGATGTCGGACTGCCGGATGGTCATTACCTGTTGATGGCACACAGCCGGACAGAGGATCATTACCTGTTGATGGCACAAAGCCGGTCAGAGGATAAGATCTTTTGATTGCATACACCGGGTCCCTCCCTGATAACAGGGAACCCTGGGGAATACTCGTCATCTTGATCCCCCACTGACTAAATACTTGCTCCACCTCAGCCTACACCATCATGGAGGACACTTCCACCTGTGTCCACTGTAAGGTTCGACTTTCTTTTATCATTTCAGCAGATTAATAAACATCATAAAGCTGTAAAACTATCGAGTAATTTATTATAAATTATTATAAAGAAATATAAAGTATAATAGATAGCTATAGAGGGCACAGAAGACGACTAACTATAGTAAG
Source organism: Phyllobates terribilis (assembly GCF_046119375.1). Lineage (NCBI taxonomy): Eukaryota > Metazoa > Chordata > Amphibia > Anura > Dendrobatidae > Phyllobates > Phyllobates terribilis. The sequence goes on along the minus strand of NW_027362871.1, from coordinate 99,704 downwards.
CATGGTATCGCCTGATATATACTGTATATTCTAGATGGCGCTATTACACTAAATACATCACAACCTCCAGGGTGATATTACCGTACAATGTGAGATCACTAATAATGGCCACAGATTATGAGAAAATGACCAGCTCCATAGTCCTGGAGTTATTATAAATGTCTCTAGTGTGAGGCAGGGACTGGACGAGTGTTGGAGGGAGGTATATTCCCCCAGGACGTCCTTTATGTATCCATGCTGTAGAATCTGCCGTATACTTCTGTTCTAGCAGTCAGACATTTCACTCTGCAGATCACAGGCTCAACATTGTGTAAAACTACCACCGTATATAAGAGCACTCAGAATAAAAACTAGCGGCATGCCGTGCACTGCCCACGTCATGTGTACGGGATACAGGACCTGCAGGACCTGGTACGGCCATTATAGTTGATAGATTAATGATACCTGTGCAGATGAAGGGAAAAAAATATGTGCAACAGCAGGAGGAGAAAGTCTCAAAATGTAATTTGAAGAGTATAATAGAGAAATGGGAAACTTCTGGAGATGCAGATAAGTGGTACCAGGGCAAAACGTAAGTGCAGTCAGACAAGGGAAAAGTGCAAATGATCGAGCGTAAAGGTTTGTTTAGTAGAAAAAATATTAAAACTTAGCTTTTATTAGCCATATAAAACACTGCTCCACAAAGAATACAGCAAATGTGCAACTATCATAGCTTACAGACCTACACGTTTCAACAAATCATGTCTTAATTATGGCCCTACTACTAGAATGACAAAAAGGCATATATATATATATATATATATATATATATATATATCCACGTGCCTGTATGACCTCCCTACAACGCCTGGGCATGCTCCTGATGAGGTTGCGGATGGTCTCCTGTGGGATCTCCTCCCAGACCTGAACTAAAGCATCCGCCAACTCCTGGACAGTCTGTGGTGCAACGTGACGTTGGCGGATGGAGCGAGACATGATGTCCCAGATGTGCTCAATCGGATTCAGGTCTGGGGAACGGGCGGGCCAGTCCATAGCTTCAATGCCTCCATCTTGCAGGAACTGCTGACACACTCCAGCCACATGAGGTCTGCCATTGTCCAGCATTATGAGGAACCCAGGGCCAACCGCACCAGCATATGGTCTCACAAGGGGTCTGAGGATCTCATCTCGGTACCTAATGGAAGTCAGGCTACCTCTGGCGAGCACATGGAGGGCTGTGCGGCTCTCCAAAGAAATGCCACCCCACACCATTACTCACCCACTGCCAAACCGGTCATGCTGAAGGATGTCACTCTCCACGGCGTCTCCAGACTCTGTCACGTCTGTCACATGTGCTCAGTGTGAACCTGCTTTCATCTACGAAGAGCACAGGGCGCGAGTGGCAACTTTGCCAATCCTGGTGTTCTGTGGCAAATGCCAAGCGTCCTGCATGGTGTTGGGCTGTGAGCACAACCCCTATCTGTGGACGTCGGGCCCTCATACCACCCTCATGGAGTTAGTATCTAACCGTTTGTGCAGACATATGCACATTTGTGGCCTGCTGGAGGTCATTTTGCAGGGCTCTGGCAGTGCTCCTCCTGTTCCTCCTTTCACAAAGGCGGAGGTAGCGGTCCTGCTGCTGGGTTGTTGCCCTCCTACGGCCCCCTCCACATCTCCTGGTGTACTGGCCTGTCTCCTGGTAGCGCCTCCAGCCTCTGGACACAGCCAACCTTCTTGCCACAGCTCGCATTGATGTGCCATCCTGGATGAGCTGCACTATCTGAGCAACTTCTGTGGGTTGTAGAGTCTGTCTCATGCTACCACGAGTGTGAAAGCACAACCAACATTCAAAAGTGACCAAAACATCAGCCAGAAAGCATTGGTACTGAGATGTGGTCTGTGGTCCCCACCTGCAGAACCACTCCTTTATTGAGGGTGTCTTGATAATTGCCAATAATTTCCATCTATCCTCTATTCCATTTGCACATCAGCATGTGAAATTGATTGTCAATCAGTGTTGCTTCCTAAGTGGACAGTTTGATTTCACAGAAGTTTGATTTACTTGGAGTTATATTCTGTTGTTTTAAGTGTTCCCTTTATTTTTGGAGCAGTTTATATAGATACATACAGTGAGTACGGAAAGTATTCAGACTCCTTTAAATTTTTCACTCTTTGTTTCATTGCAGCCATTTGATAAATTCTAAAAAGTTCATTTTTTTCTCATTAAAGTACACTCAGCACCCCATCTTGACTGAAAAAAACAGCAATATAGAATTTTTTTGCAAATTTATTAAAAAAGAAAAACTGAAATATCACATGGTCATAAGTATTCAGATCCTTTGCTCAGACACTCATATTTAAGTCACATGCTGTCCATTTCCTTGTGATCCTCCTTGAGATGGTTCTACTCCTTCAATGGAGTCCAAATGTGTTTAATTAAACTGATAGGACTTGATTTGGAAAGGCACACACCTGTCTATATAAGACCCCACAGCTCACACTACATGTCAGACCAAATGAGAATCATGAGCTCAAACGAACTGCCCAAGGAGCTCAGAGACCGAATTGTGGCAAGGCACAGATCTAGCCAAGGTTATAAAAAAATTTCTGCATTACCCAAGGTTCATAAGAGCACAGTGGCCTCCATAATCCTTAAATGGAAGAAGTTTGGGACCACCAGAAGTCTTCCTAGACCTGGCCGTCCAGCCAAACTGAGCAATCGTGGGAGAAGAGCCTTGGTGAGAGAGGTAAAGAAGAACCCCAAGATCACTGTGGCTGAGCTCCAGAGATGCAGTAGGGAGATGGGAGAAAGTTCCACATAGTCAACTATCACTGCAGCCCTTCCCCAGTTGGGCCTTTATGGCAGAGTGGCCAGATGGAAGCCTCTCCTCATATGAAAGCCCGCATAGAGTTTGCTCAAAAACACATGAAGGACTCCCAGACTATGAGAAATAAGATTCTCTGGTCTGATGAGACGAAGATAGAACTTTTTGGTGATAATTCTAAGTGGTATGTGTGGAGAAAACCAGGCACTGCTCATCACCTGCCTAATACAATCCCAACAGTGAAACATGGTGGTGGCAGTTGTTAGAACCCTCCTGTTAGTTTTTTCTATTTTGTGGTCATGTGACCTTCTGCCTATTTATTCCAGCTCCGCCCTTCAGGCTTTGCTGGACTTCAGTGTTACTTTGACTCTTAATCTAGCCAGGTGCTTTGTACCTACTGTATCTCTCTAGTTTGTTTGGTCCTTGGACCACTAAATACTTTTGTCTGTTTGTCTTCTTCTGCTACTACTTCTGCCAGGAGGTGTCCAGTTTTGTCCCAGTCCTTAGTTCTTTTAGGGACCCCTCCCTTTAATCTATAGGTCTGTGTTCAGATTAGCCGCGGACATAGGCGGGTCTGTTTGCAAGGAACAGGTTGCCCGCTGCATCGTAAGGAATCAGCTTAGTCCTATTGTATGGACAGATTTCCTCTCTTTCCTTAGTTCTTGTAGCAGATCATAACAGCAGTATCATGCTATGGGTGTGTTTTTCAGCTGCAGGGACAGGACGACTGGTTGCAATTGAAGGAAACATGAATGCGGCCAAGTACAGAGATATCCTGGATGAAAACCTCTTCCAGAGTGCTCTGCACCTCAGACTTGGCCAAAGGTTCACCTTCCAACAAGACAATGACCCTAAGCACACAGCTAAAATAACAAAGGAGTGGCTTCAGAACAACTATGTGACCATTCTTGACTGGCCCAGCCAGAGCCCTGACCTAAACCCAATTGAGCATCTTTGGAGAGACCTGAAAATGGCTGTCCACCAACGTTTCCCATTCATCCTGACGGAACTGGAGAGGATCTGCAAGGAAGAATGGCAGAGGATCCCAAAATGCTGGTGTGAAAAACTTGTTGCATCATTTCCAAGAAGACTGATGGCTGTACTAGCCCAAAAGGGTGCTTCTACTCAATACTGAGCAAAGGGTCTGAATACTTATGCCCGTGTGATATTTCAGTTTTTCTTTTTTATTAAATTTTGCAAAAATTTCTTCATTTCTGTTTTCTTTCAGACAAGATGGGGTGCAGAGTGGACTTTAATGAGAAAAAAATGAACTTTTTAGAATTTACCAAATGGCTGCAATGAAACAAAGAGTGAAAAATGTAAAGGGGTCTGAATACTTTCCGTACCCAGTGTACATGCATGGAAATAAATGCAGAATTATATTTCGTAATACTGCAGTATCAGATCCTGTCTTGAATTTAACCCCTGTGGTATCCAATGTGAAAATCCACAGGGACTCCCCTGATGAATTACAATTGAGGAAATCATGAATTTTATATTCTCTATCATTACTTAAGGACATAAAACTATCTGTTTTAACCGCATGTAGACACGCTTTGCACCGATTGGCTCCACATCTGAAGAAACCTTTTGTGCTGAGCCAATTTGGTTGTACAGTATTAGTCTCACTCAGGGGTGGATTAAGAGTAGCAAGGGCCCCCTCCACACACCTGATTTATCACGTGACATGTCACATGATCCCCGTGATAGATCATGTGATACTTCACGGGAAATTAATTTGGCATAATATTAATTGTGCTGCCCCATCTGAGAGCAGCACAATATTGGGGCAGATACCCTGATTCCAGCGATGTGTCACTTTTTCAGCTGCTTGTTGTCATTTTGAGAAAATCACCGTTTTATCTGCTGCAGATCTAGCAGCTCTCTGAATGCTGCGCTC
>NW_027362871.1:55000-87500 GCF_046119375.1 Phyllobates terribilis | reverse complement strand
GTCCTTTGGCCTCACGTCGACAGCGCTGCAACCAATAACTGAGATCAGCAGCTTTGCCCGAGTTAACGGCACTACTTGCTCAGAGTCACTGAACTCACTGACTGGCTGCAGCGCTGTCAATGTGACAAATAGCTGACACTCTGCATTAGACCCAGAGAGGGTGAGTAAAGTATTGCTTTAAAAAAGAAAAGAAAATTGTATTAAAAAAACTGTAGTGTAATTCTTTAGCATCTTCTATAAGTGCAGCATAAATGACTCTAATGCTATGTCCGTAAAGGACAGCGGCCCAATCTAATCTATACACACCAGCACACACACAACACAAGGGAGTTTACAAAAATATTCTAATTGCACATTACGGAATAAACTACTTTACATACGTACTTTGTACTGATATAGTCACAATTAGGGTAATATTGCTTGACAACATATTTTAAAATATCTTAAAACAAAAATCAATTTCTGCATATAAATTACAGCCAAAATATGCAACACAAAATAAAAAAATAGATCATGATTTTATTATACTCGTCACAAAAATAAGCAATGATGGCATCAATAAATAAACCATAAATAATATATATAAAAAAAACACACAAAACCCTTTGCAATCAAGGAGAACTCCCAAAAGACCTGCGGCACCACCGTTGGGGTTTGCTCACACACAGCGCTTGTGCAGAATTTTTTTTTTAAATCTTTGTACCATAAATAGCCACAAAATCTCATTCCCATGTTGCATATTTGTTTATTGCCCCACGGTGCGTTCTCAATTCAGGAAGAAGCATGCACCTTTTCATGAACCGTGAGCATCTGTCTGACTCCAGCACACCTCCTCATCAAGACCAATGTGAACAGCGCCGCTCTTGATGACTCTGGCCCCATCTCTTTTGGGATCATGTTGAGACTGGACAAAAGTAAGAGCTGCTCTATTTTTTGCCCTCATTCATTTCGAGGATTAGTGTCCCTTTAAGAGGCTTTCCCTTTCATTGTTTTTGGGAGTTCTACTTTTAAAAGGGTTGTCCTGGATTAGAAAATGAAAACTCTATTCCCCACCTTCCCCCGCAGACACGGCCCCATGTCTGTTACTGCGGCTCAGCCCCTACATCGCTGGGCTACCACCCCAGGCACAGATCATGGGAAGAAGACGCTGCTTCTGACTATCACGGACCTCACTTATAAGCTGCATCTTCAGAAGATTTTGGAATCTGCAGTTGGGAGGGACGGTCATTTTATGATGATCTTCCTATTACATCTAGTAGCTTTGTTCTTGTATTGTAGCACTACAAGCGCTTGTAAACTCGTCTATAAAACCAATATGATATTGGTCACAATGAGCAGACAAGTCAAGAAGTGAGAACGATTATTCTGGTAAGATTATCCATGCAATTTACAAAAAAAACTAATAGCAGCTTCAATGAGCATTCAAGATGGCAGCCGTCCGCTATGCAGCAGGCAGACACGTAAAGGATGGCGGGGGGATACTACACAACATTGACTCTTACCATATTAGTACTAGCCCAGTAATGTGACGCTGAGACCCCACATGTAACTACCGTGCAGCACGAATATAAAAGGATCAGTACGTTTTCTGAAAACCAGTGTCGGAAGCACTTAGAGAGAACCCTATGGCTCTTAGCCCCCAGATAACATGCAAGGATTCAAGTACGCGGGACCCCGCTAATCCGCTGATGGGCCGGATATCTGCAACGTACAGAGCTGGAATTCCTACAGAAATACAAAAGTGACCAGTAAATTCTGGACTATAAATTCTTATTATCTGCTTTATTTGTATCTTATTTTTCCACCCCAATGTATTCTCAAAAAAGTGATGGGAAATGCAATGTGTAGGGCCATCCTATAGGGACCACAGCTGATTTTTCAATTTCTTTGGGGTTACTGCTCTACCTCGCTTATATAAGTCAATAAGAAAGTCTCTCCCCACTATATTCTGGAGACCTACATAAAAGTGCCAAAGCTTTTTGTTTTTTTTTCTTTATTTCCTCCAATATTGTATTCATACAGGAATGCTTCCATTAAAGTTTGCAACATACTGTACTTTTTGGCATCTGTTTGAAGGATGGACCTATTTTGAAGTTCTGAAAAGTCTAATAGATCTGTACCGATACCGATTAATAATTAAAGGGGTTGTCCCGGACTTTAACATTGATGGCCTTTCTTTAAAGAGGTGGTCCACTACATTGTATAATGACCCCATCGATTTACACATGTTAACTAAATAAATGTTTTTGTAAATACCTCCTGCTTCCATATGTACCTGTGGGTGGCGCTATTGCTGACTGCTCAGTCTGCATCACGTGACCCCGGCTGCAGGTATTTGAAAGGTGTAATTTGATGGGGGCATTATACAATGTAGTGACCACCTCTTTAAGATAAGGCATCAATGTTTGATCAATTGGGGTGCTCATTAGCGGAGCTGCACTGCGGAGCTCTGTGGAGGGAATAGTGGCTGCGGCTGCGTACTACACATCTGCCCCCTAATGATTTGAATGGGTGGCCGATATGTAGTACTCCGTCAACAGAGCTCGGCACCTGAGCATTTCTGGCCACCGTTGACACAGGAACAGCTACAGCACGCACTATCAATCAGACATTGATGATCAAGTATAGGCCTTCAATAAAGTCTTGGACAGCCCCTTTAAAGTCTCCAAATGAGATTCTGAAGTTTTGTTTCATTGGCAGTCTATGTGGAAACAGTATAAAGTTACAGAAGATCGGACCGATGGTATACCATAGCACAAAACATTAGTCTTTAAGGGATTATTCAGCCATAGACATTGGGTCATGGTTTTAATCATGTGACGAAAATCACATTGTTTTACTGTAAATTGCTGTGGTCACAGGCCAAACAGTTTATGCTTGCGTCCTTTTTTTCGAACTTTTCTCGGCCAGGTGGCAAGAACCTTACATGTGATAGTCATGCCTAACATAACTAGGAGGTAGGGAATTAATACCCAATGTCAGATCCTGGATGGCCACCATTAGTCTACCAGCAACTTACACAGAAGCAAAGCACATTCAGATCTTTCACACAGTGGACCTAAACCCGAAAACCATGTAAGTGTCCATATTTCCAGTACAGGGCACCTTTGTCAATGACAAACCTTAAATATACAAATATATTGGGACAGGATTCATGCTCCACGGACATGTGGTTTGAAATCATGAAAGGAAACAAAATGCATTATAAGGTTGGCTCTTAAAAAAAGATAACTGTTTCTGAATATTCCCGGAGGCTGCAGACACGCACTTAAGGCGTAGAGCCAATAAACGATGAACGAGCGCTCATAGGAATCATTTCAACATACGATTATTGGCCCATCTAACCAGGACCACAATCGGCAGACAAACTAGGAAAGCACCGTTTCATTGGGTGCGATACATTTTATGCATTCATTAAAATTCTTAACGGCAGCACATTACTCAGTGTAAACAGGAGACGTGCTGCTGATAACATGATACCAGATTATTAGCGATCATTGTGTCCCCGTCATTGTTTCGTCAACCTGTGTATGCACTTTTCCAATTGTCAGTCGTTCAATTGCCTGGATCAGACCGACTATATAGGACATTAGTATCTGGTCTCCGCTGCACAAACTACCACTGATACATGTGAACAAAGTCGATATGTTTTTTTTCCCCCAGTATATCCCTCCCAGCTTACATCACTCCCTATAAATAAATAGAAGCACTAATATAATAGCAAGTGGTTAATAAGACCTCTAAGCAGTCAGGAACACTGCTTCATCTGAATCGGGATCCTTCCCACTGTCCTCGCTGGGTAACGAGTCTCCACCACTCGGAGACCGGCAGCTCAAGTCCTCCACCCCAGATTCCTGGTCACTGTTAGCCGACTGTTAGCTTACCCTGCCTGTTCTGTAGAGATTCTCAGCAGCCATCTTATTATCATCACAGACAGGATTAAAATAAAAGGTAACATCTTGTCATATAGATAATACAGGATCCACCATTCACAAAAGGCGATGGTCTCAGCTGACCTTCTTCCCCCTCTCTGCACAATGACCTCTGCACAGGTCAGAGAGCATGCCTATAACCCAGTGAACATCCACAGTCTAAAGTGGTCCATATATCCACTGTAAGGCTTATCAGCTCAGGTAATATTGCCGCCTGATCATTTAGAGAGAATACAATTAGAAAAATCTTGACAATCAGAAATTAAAAACCTATTGATAAAAAAGAATATAAATGTCTGGTTTTAATAATTACAGAAATTTCTAGCTGATATATTCCTTAACATGATCAACACTCGTATAAGACGTAGATAGTACTCGGACCTCACAAGTGACCGTGGTCAGATAGTATTTAATCTAAATCACAATTAGTCAGGAAGCAGGAAACCACTAGAATAAAATTCCGCAAATACAACAAACGTGATTGTATATTATCATGTCGTCACTGAATTTTGGGTCTTCTATCCTTTGGATTACGAGCTCGGAGAGAATGAAGACACAGGACAGGATGTTTGTGTCTAAACATACTCTAAAAACTTTATTACAAAACACAGGGCTAATATACACCCTAAAGGCAGGAAACGGATTTGCCATATATGGTTCGATTATACAGTTTAGCTGAACAAGCGAAAAAAACTAGTTTCTGTATGCTTTAAAATATTTAATTAGACTTATCTAGTTAGCAAGGTCATTTCATCTTTCTGCAAGAACACATTATTGCTACAAGAAGAAACATCTGGCCAGGGAGAATCACGTTATCTTTTTAGCAAGGACACGCTATTGATACAAGAAGGAACATTTCAGCTTGCTGTTTTTTTACCTAAAATAACTGTCAGACTTATATAGCATAGATGGGGCCTTTAAACTTGAGGGACTCCATCTTCTGCTATAACATTCCATCCTTTTGTTCCTTCATTTATCAATACGAATTTCTATGTTTTCTTTTAGTACAACGCTGAATACACATTAAAAAAAGCTTAAAAACCAAATAAACCGCAAGACACATTAGCAAAACCTGTAAAATAGCTTGTACTATACCAGCCAACCACCCACCAATACCTTTAAACCAATTTGCGGGATTTAGAAAGGAAAATCTCTGTGTGGAATTATTGGCCAAAGTATCTGAACAGTTCACTCAAAAGTTTATCTCTTCCCATGAGACTGGGACAGCGAGAAAGGGTATGCTAGTGGACGTCACAGGGGCATGTGTACATATCCAACAATTAGCAATGGTCTGGTTTTGCTCCTTTAGTCCATCGATTAGAGCAAGATGGTGTCTAATGAATCTATTGTCGTCTCCATCCATGGTGCCTAACCTAGTCCATGCACCTGTGGTCGCAAGGATGCAGGTAAGTATAAACAATGTCATCAGTCTTTGTCCGCTGGTTCTCCTAGTATCTTTTTGCAATGGGATGCGTGGATCCAGGTCTCTTTTCCCTCTAACTTAACGGCTGTGCTTGTGGTCAGCAGAACTTGAAAGGGTCCATCAAACCGTGGATCTAGGCTTTTCCTCACGTGTCTTTTTATAACCACCCAGTCTCCAGGTTGCAGCGTATGGCTGCTAGAGTCTTGATCTGGATCTGGAAGAGAACTGAAGACATTATCATGTACTTGCTTAATCTTTTTGTGTAAAGTCCTCACATAGGAACTTAGCACATGGTTGTTCATTTCTAATGCTTGCGGATAGAAACACCCTAGGCTGGGTACGTTGCCAAGCAATATCTCATATGGAGAGAGTCCAGTCTTTCTATTAGGCGTGTATCTTACTGAAAACAGAGCAAGTGGTAAACAGTCCGGCCATGGTTTTCCTGTCTCAGCCATGGCTTTCTGAATTTTTAATTTCAATGTCCCATTCAGTCTTTCCACTTTACCACTACTTTGTGGGTGATATGGGGTATGGAATGCTTGTTGAATTCCTAGAGCTGACATGACTTCATTCATTATTTCACCTGTGAAGTGTGTACCTCTGTCACTCTCAATTACCTCTGGTACCCCATACCTGCAGACCACCTCCGCAAGCAGTTTCTTTGCGGTTGCCGCAGCCGTGGCTTTGGCAATCGGGAAAGCCTCTGGCCATCCTGAGAACAAATCAATACAAACCAACACATATTCCCATGATCCTGACTTTGGCAGCTGAATATAATCAATTTGCAGTCTCTCGAATGGATAGAGGGGCCGGGGGGTGTGTTTGGGTGGTGTTTTAACTACTCTACCCTGATTATGTGTAGCACATATCATGCACCCTTGTACCAGGTTTTCAATACAGGTGGAGAATCCTGGTGCCACCCAATGTTTCTGCATCACACTCATCACACCCGTTTTAGATTGGTGTGTCGGCCCATGTAGTATCTGGGCAGCTGCTGGGTACAGTGCCCTTGGAAGTCATCGTCGTGTCCCTTTCCCCCATACCCCATTTGCTTCATTCAGGCATGCACCTTCCTTTAACCACTTATCAACCTCCTCCTTTTGAGCCTGAGCCTGCATTTGGGATAAGATGTCCTCCGACACAAAGGGGTTTTTAGGGGCACTTAACTGACGTACTGTTGACCCTTGTTGCGGCTTACAGGCTGCTGTTTTTGCCGCTGCATCTGCCATCGCATTTCCTCTGCTTACCTGGTCGGTGCGTCTGGTATGTGCTCTTACCTTTATGACAGCTACTTGTTTAGGTAGTTGTAGCGCATCAATTAACTGCTGGACCGCATCAGCATTCTTAATGGGGTGTCCTGCTGCCGTCAGGAAACCTCTTGACTTCCATATTGGACCAAAATCATGCGATATACCGAATGCGTACCTAGAATCTGTGTAAATGTTAACAATACTACCTTCCGCTAGTTTACAGGCCTCGGTTAGGGCCCTAAGTTCAGCTTCTTGAGCCGACTGGTGTGGGAGCATTGGTTCTGCCTTGATTACTGCATTGAGGGAGACAACTGCATATCCAGTATGGAAGGTACCTGAATCGTCCTGATGACGGGATCCATCTACAAAAAATTCAAAATCTGCATTTTGTAATTCATGTTCAAATCCAGTAGGTAAACCTGCCGTTTCTTGTGCCATCATTTGTACACAGTCATGAGGAACTTCCTCTCTTGGATCTTCCTTAAAAAGCACAGTACCTGACTCCTCCTTTAGATCCGAGAGAGGTAACAAAGTTGCTGGATTCAGGGTAGTACATCTCTGTAAAGAAACATTGGGAGGCATTAACAGTGCACATTGTAACCTGAGATGACGTGCTGCTGAGAGGTGAGCGGGTTGCACTTGATTCAATATAGTGTAGACATCATGAGGTGTTAGAACGGTGAGCGGGTGGTCAAGAACAATGTCTGCGGATTTATGGAGTAATAGTCCAACAGCATGCAGAGCACGTACACAGGATGGTGCACCTCTGGCTACCGCATCGAATCTGCCACGAAAGTAGGCAACAGGTCTCTGATTATCACCGTGTGTTTGAGTTAAAACTCCTGCTGCATGTCCAGCTTGTTCATGAAGGTACAGAGTAAATGGGAGCTCATAATTAGGGGTACCCAAAGCTGGAGCGGCCAAAATACGGTTCTTGAGAGAATAAAAACAGTCTATTGCCTCTGATGTTAGTACAAAAGGTGTTGGGGTAAGACAGTCATAGAGGGGCTGCATTAAAACAGAGATGGCATGAATCCACTGTCTGCAATAGGAAACAAGTCCAAGAAAAGTTCTGAGGGCTGCAACATTAATGGGGACGGTGAATGCCTGTACTGCTTGTTTGCGTGCATTTGTTAAATGACGAGCTCCTGGTGTAATGCAATGTCCCAAAAAGGTGACTGAAGATTTACAAAACTGAAGCTTATCTTTTGATGCCTTGCAGCCAGCGTGATAGAGAAACAACATAAGCGATATAGTTGCACTATGACATTGTTTCCTGGAGGGGGCACAAATGAGCAGGTCATCGACATATTGCAGAACAACGATATGTGGTTCAGACCATCCCTCCAGTATTTCCTGCAGGCTTGCAGTGTACATTGTGGGTGAATTCTGGGCACCCTGTGGCAACACTGTCCATGTATATTGACTACCCTGGAATGTGAAAGCAAACAGGTACTGGCAGTCAGGATGTAATGGTACACTGAAAAATGCATTTGCCAAATAAACCACTGAAAAGCAAAGAGAATTAGAAGGTATCTGTGACAGAAGAGTATGCGGGTTGGGCACAACTGGTGTTAGAAGTTCTGTGGCTTTGTTAACCAACCGGAGGTCATGGACCATTCTATATGCGGCTGGTTGTCCTGGCACGCTCTTTTTCTTTACTGGGAACAGGGGAGTGTTGCAAGGGGACTGGGTTTTGACTAGGACTCCTCTCTGTAGTAATTTTTGGACCTGCTGGGCTATGGCATTCTCCTGAGCCGAGCTAAGGGGATACTGCTTCTGTTGAGGCAAGATGGCTCCTGGTTTTAATTTCACCATTACTGGTTGAACTCTTAACCTACCAACATCTGTTTTGCCTGAGGCCCAAAAATCATGTGGTACAGCCTGCTCCAATATCGGGGGAAACTCATTTGTCTCTTCTATGCTGGCAATATCTAGTGACATAATTTTGCAAAGGGTACTTGGTTTTAAACCTGGGGTCATGGTGACAGTGCCATCGGGATGATACTCAATATGTGCTTGTAATTGGGACAACACATCATTTCCCAAAAGGTTACATTGGCCTCGGGGCGATACCATGAGCTGGCTATGTACAGTAGCTCCTTGAATTTGCAGGGGAATTCTTTTAGTGACAGGAAGCAGGACAGACGGGGAATTGAAGGGGGTGGCAATGACATGATGTGAAAAATCAGTGTCAGTATATGGCCAATCACCTTGCGTAATTACTGAATTGTCGGCCCCCGTATCTACTTGGAAATCGATTTCATGTCCCCCTGGTAGGTTCACCTGCACTATACAACTGGGAGTTGGGGGTAAGGAGATGAGGGGGTTCATGTGCAAGCTTCCCTCATCCTATGGGGGCGTTGTTTGGTCGGCTGGAGGACCCGTACTCTGAGCATTTGGATACGGGTTGGTCCTACAGTTCTTTCTAAAATGTCCTGGCTTTTTACATCCGTAACATAGTCTCTGTCATTCTCCTTCAGTCTGTCCTCTGCCTCTGTTGTTTCTGGGCGTCGTCTCTACTATATGTATTCTGGCAGCTCTTTTTGCCTGCGCTATGTCATGCTGTGCCCCCTGAGCTATTCTAGCTAAATCTTCTGCCTTCACTGATCTCCAGTCTGGTCTACTTGCTTTTACCTTCTCTGCAATCTCTTTCTTTAGTCCATTCATGAAAGCACTTGCTAATACCCTCTCACTAGTCTTATTCCCGGGGTTGAACCCCATTTCTGACCAGGTTTTCTTTAGTGCATAGAAATAATCCTTAGGATCTTCCTCCTTTCCCTGCACTCTATCTTCTAGTGTAACTTGCTTTTCTGCTTGCCTGTCTTGACATGCTTTTACCAACGCTGCTGCGAATAGGACTCCAGCTGCTGCATCATTAGATTCTGCATCTACGGGTCCGGTCCTATTGGCATACTGTTTTTTTGTCTCATCTATCAACCTATCATAGCGGGCTTCATCTGCCAATTTTCCCTTAATTACCCCCTGCAGATCTATTCTAGTGGCATGATACGTATCCTGTATGGTGGTGATCATTCTAGCAAAACCCATAGGGGACTGGGATGGATCTGGCAGCTGGGAGATCAGTGCCAACTGCTCTGAAGGACTCCATGGTCTATACATTAACATTGTACGAGCTTCCTGACCTGGAACCACTGCATCCCCCCCTGCTGCTGCTGCTGCTGGTGCTCCTGGCACAACTACCGTCCTCATTGGGAATAGACTAGCTGGGTGAGGTCTCGGTCCTCCACATGCCACACAGATGTCTACTGTCAAGGGGTTCTGTTGTCCACATCTGGGGCAAACCCAACATTTAGGTTCCTGGGAATTCTGTTACTGGGGTGGGGGTGACGTCGGGAGCGGACAGGGAGGAAAATCTGTCATTCCAGTTTTTGTCAGTCTGTAACGTCCGTCTCCTAATTCTTCAATCTTTCCTTCAAAATAAGCGCATGCATTCATCCATACATCTACTGTCTTCAACAGACCCTTATCTTTCAACCATCCATGATAGGAGTTAAAGAAGGATTTCCATTTCTCTCCATTCATCTCTCCATTCTCATTCATTCCCGCTTTACACAATATTTTGTCAATTCCAATCAGTGCCTGTTTCCCTTCTCTGCGTACCACTAAGTTTTTGGCTATAATGCCTTCCTTGGCATTTTGGTTCCCCATTTTTTTCGGTTCTCCTCACCTAGAAGAGACTCCTCAGTCACTTAGACAATGGGCCACAAAGGTTTCTGAACCATTCCACTACTAGCCTCTCTAGGACTTATACGCCAACCAGAAAAACAGACCAAAAACATCAATCCCGGGACACATCCACAACACAATCATCGGATCCATACTTTCATTAAATTCTCCAAAGGATAGAAGGCAGGACTGTCAATTTATCTGAGGGATTCTACTGGTTCAAAGGGACCTGAGCCAGACAACAATCTGTTGAATTACCTGGGGAGCCGACCGCTCGGGGGTGAGGGAGTCTCTTCTATGCAGTGATATATTTAGGTAGAATATAACAGTTATTCTTACCTCAGCGCTGTATATATCACCAACAGAGAGCTTCACTCGTCCCACGTCTCGGACCGGTCGAGCACCCTTGGGTAGATTAACTCAAGGTCCCTGTTCAAGGCGCCAGCTGTCGTCACTGAATTTTGGGTCTTCTATCCTTTGGATTACGAGCTCGGAGAGAATGAAGACACAGGACAGGATGTTTGTGTCTAAACATACTCTAAAAACTTTATTACAAAACACAGGGCTAATATACACCCTAAAGGCAGGAAACGGATTTGCCATATATGGTTCGATTATACAGTTTAGCTGAACAAGTGAAAAAAACTAGTTTCTGTATGCTTTAAAATATTTAATTAGACTTATCTAGTTAGCAAGGTCATTTCATCTTTCTGCAAGAACACATTATTACTACAAGAAGAAACATCTGGCCAGGGAGAATCACGTTATCTTTTTAGCAAGGACACGCTATTGATACAAGAAGGAACATTTCAGCTTGCTGTTTTTTTACCTAAAATAACTGTCAGACTTATATAGCATAGATGGGGCCTTTAAACTTGAGGGACTCCATCTTCTGCTATAACAATCATTAGGCTATATTTAGTAGCTTTACCGAGAATTCTATAATAAAGGCTCAGTGGTCAATGTTCTCGTGTATAAAACATTCACATAACATAAAAATAAGTAACAATGCATAACACTGACGTGGTAAATATAAAGCTTCCTCCTAAAAGGAAAACCCCACGCGGGGAGAGGACCACATCTGAAGACTCGACAATGACACATTATGATGGAATGATCATCTCGGAGCTTCTCCTGCTGAGCCTTCACCTCTTTCCAGGACATCGAGGAAAAAAAGAAAATACCTGACTATTCAAGGAACCATTCCTGAATAATTCTTAGTATTCTGGGATATTTGGCTGCATCCGTTCTTTATGGAAATAAGGATCTACAAAAGCCAAACTGTTGTAAAATGCAGCAAATGTTCTATTGTGTGGTATACTGGGATCTACGGGGGCTTCAAACTCTGGGGTGACCATTATAAAGCAGCACAGAGCCCATTGTATAAACTCTACTGGTATATTTAGCTGTATTAGAACCAAAATATCTAACTGAAGGCCCACCATACATATTAGACTAATGTTGACCTATCCCACCGATATTGACAGATTCAGCTGAAACTCAAATGTGTATGGGGGCCCAGACAACTGATTGTTGGGGAAGTTAAAGGGGTATTCCTATCTCCAAGATCCTATCCCAATATGTAGTAGGTGTAATAATAATATTAGCAAATACCTCCAATTAGAAATGTAGTATAGTCCTTATGATTAGCAATGTTGCTTACCCCATGTGCAAGGCATTGCAGTAGCTTAGGCATCCATGGTTACGACCACACATAGTTACGCTTAGTGGTCGTAACAATGAATACCTAAGCTACTGCAATGCCCTGCACATGGGGTAAGTGACATAGCTAGTCAGAAGAACTATCCTACATTTATAATTGTAGGTATTTGCTAATATTATTACACCTACTACATATTGGGATAGGATTTTGGAGATGAGAATACCTCTAAAGTGTCCGACATGTCCGATTTTGAACTATTGATCCTTCTGTTTCCCTGGAGATAGCTTATCACCAAAGATGTAGGACTGCGGTTCTCTTATAGAGAACACAGAGACACTCGGCTGAAGTACTCTTGTGTATGGTACAACGCTTTACTGTTGGAATTGCTGTGGCATATGAGAGGAGACTGACTATGAGCATCACTATCACGGTGAAAATATTTAGGATTTTTAAAGTCCTAATTTTAGGAGGTCCAAGTCCTAAAAAAATATTATTAACCAGGAACAATGTATTATTTAGAAAAAGACTCATCCATCGCCTGATTGGATTGTTTATAGTCATCTCATCTGCCCATGTAAACAGGACGTGCTGCCGACAATAAGCAACCATCTTGGTACACTTTGTATCGGCCCTTTTGAAAAGGCTTTATATGAGCACCGGTGGACTTGTTAGTGGGGCTGTGGCCTGACGCTGATGATTGGCCACACTATCTATCAGTATTCGGTCAGTATTTTTTCTCAGGAGTGGGAGCCAAAACCAGGTGAGGAACAATCAGAGAAACGGTCTAATAGAAACAAGTCACCAATTCTGCATTTATCACCCACTCCTGGTTTTGGCTCCCACTCCTGAGAAAAATTACTGACTGATTACTGATAGTGGGGCCGTGGCCTCAGGCCACAAGTCCACAGTGCATGACCGTGCTCATTCATGTGTATTTGTACATGTGAGATCTGAAATGAACGTGAACGACTGTGACCTGTTTGGTGAGATAAAGGTTACTGACTCACTTGATCTAAACTTAGTCCCGCAGTCCGGCTTCACCCATTTTTTTCCTACAGATCATATTACCTGAACTTATCATGTGTCTTCCCAGGCTGTAAACAGAGAGGAGGCAGTACATTGTAAAGACGAGGCCTACAGCGTCCAAAGCCCAAACCCGAGAAGCCAACAACTAATCTGTCATGTGTACAAATACATTCCACCCCTCTGTTATCCTGATCAGACAAGGAGCTCACATGGCTCATTACAGGACGGGACGGAAATTCTCTTAAAGTGATCTACACCTCCGACATTAAATGTGACGATACGTTTCTAATGTCTAGACGGAGTGAGCCGTCTTTCTTTTTGACGAAGAAGAAGCCTGCTCCCGCCGGGGAGGTAGATTTCCGGATAAATCCCCGGGCCAGATTCTCCTCAATATATTCAGACATGGACCGGGTCTCAGCAGCGGACAAAGGGTAAAAACGCCCACGGGGAGGAGTAGCGCCAGGTATCAGGTCGATTGGGCAATCGTATGGTCTATGAGGGGGTAATGTCTCTGCTTCTCTTTTATTAAAGACATCCGCATAAGACCAATAGGGAACCTGTAGGCCGGGTAGATTGGCTGGGGTAGGAGAAGGACAGGCAGGAAGAACGGGAACTAAACAAGTCTTATGGCAGTCCTCTCCCCAGCGAAGGACTTCTCCGGTCTGCCAATCAAGCATGGGTGCATGTTTCTGGAGCCAAGGTAGGCCTAGCAAGAGGGCGTGAGAGAGTCCAGGCAGAACATGGAAGAAGATGCTCTCAGAGTGCAGCATTCCCACCTGCAGAGTTATGGATTCGGTGATGAGTTGAATGGGATGCGGTAAGAGACCCCCATCCACGGAGGCGACAGATAAGGGTACAGCCAGGGGTTTGGTGGGAATGTGGTATTTCTCTACCAGGGATAGAGAAATGAGATTTCCGGCAGCTCCAGAGTCAAGTTGAGCTAGTTCACAGAAACTGTTCTCCCCGCAGATGATAGAGACCGACAGCATCAGAGATGGAGAGGGTTTACTCTTGTCTAGGACGACCTCTCTGAGCGATCCTAGACACAGGTGTTTCCCGACCTCTCCGGGCAGGAACGGATCCGGTGCTCCTTACTGCCACAGTAGAAGCAGCTCCCCTCGGCACGGCGTAATTCTTGATGGGTTTTGACCATCTTGGTCTGGTCGACCTGCATAGGCTCGGGTGAGTGCGCCTGAGGAGGAACGGAGGAAGTGACGGGTTTCTGAAAGGTAGGGGCAAGGCGTGGAAACCTCCTCTCACGGGTGACCTCTTTGGTGCGCACCTGGAACCGGATGTCAATCCGGGTGGCGAGTGTTATTAAGTCGTCGAGAGTGGTAGGAATGTCTCGACCGGCGAGTTCATCTTTAATACGGCCGGACAGACTCTCCCAGAAGACGGACACCAGGGCGTCGTTATCCCAGGCAAGCTCCGAAGCAAGGGTACGGAACCGTATGGCATATTGGCCCACGGTGAGACTTCCTTGACGGAGGCGTAGCAGAGATGAGGCGGATGAGGTCTTCCGTCCTGGTTCGTCGAAGACTTTCCGGAAAGCCGTGAGAAAGGCTGGCAGGTTGGACACCAGGGAATCTCCTCTCTCCCATAGAGGATTTAGCCAAGCCAGCGCCTCCCCCGTGAGATGGGACATGATGAAGGCTACTTTGGCTCAGTCGGTGGAAAACTGATGTGCCAAAAGTTCGAAGTGCAGAGTGCACTGGTTAGTGAAGCCCCGTGCCTGACCGGGATCTCCGCCAAAACGAGGCGGGGCGGAGAGACGGGGACCGGGAAGGGATGCTATGGTATTGCTGTGCAGCGGCGGCGCCGGGGTAGTAAGTGTGCGAGTGGAAGCAGCTCCCGATGAGACAGTCAGTGTGTCCAGGCGAGAGTTAACACTACGCAGGTGACTCAGGATGGACTCCTGTTGGGACCTCTGACGGGAAAGTTCATGACATAGGTCCGAGAGCGAGGGAGCTTGGGTGCCACCGGGTTCCATGGCCTGAGCAAACTGTAACGGGTGTGGGAGGTGGAACCTCTGAGCTACTATACAAAGGGTAGTCCTTGTAAGGAAGCGGGTGGCTCCCAGGGAAGGCGGGTAGGTAGACACTGCAAGTGACAAGGACAGTCTCAGGGTAGAAGGGCAGGGCGGTCACAGCAAGTGACGGGGACAGTCTCTTGACAGGCGGGTGGTCACGGCAAGTGACGGGGACAGTCTCTTGACAGGCGGGTGGTCACGGCAAGTAACGGCTAAGCCTTCACGTAGGCTAGCAGGCAGGTAGCAGGTGAGTGCTCCCAGGTGAGCGAGTAAGAGTCTCTGGACAGGCAGGTGGTCACAGCAAGTGACTGCTAAGCCTCCAGGTAGGCTAGCAGGCAGGTAGCAGGAGAGCGCTCCCAGGTGAGCGGGTGAGAGTCTCTGGACAGGCAGGTGGTCACAGCAAGTGACGGCTAAGCCTCCAGGTAGGCTAGCAGGCGGGTAGCAGGTAAGCACTCCCAGGTGAGCGCTCCCAGGTGAGCGCTCCCAGGTGAGCGGGTAAGAGTCTCTGGACAGGCAGGCAGGTATCTGGCAGGTAGTTCCTGGTCCGCAGGCGGACTGATCCATAGACAGACTGGCAGGTGCTGGTAGGCAGACTGTCGGACCACAGGATTGCAAGCAGGTAGACAGAAATCAAGCAGATATCAGGCAACGGGACCTGAGGGCTGAAGCAGAGTTGAAAGGCTTTGCAACAACAGAGCTCGGGCACCTCCATTTTGGAGGAGGTGCCTTATATATGGTGAGGTCCTCCGGCCATTGGCCGGGGACTCCTTAGGACGGTGCGTGCGGCCCCTTTAAGAGAGAGGGAGCGCGCGCGCGCCCTAAGCACCTTGACCGGGAAGCAGCGTGCGCTGCCAGCAGAGCGGGCGGAAGACGCCGGGCACGGAGCGGAGAGGTGAGGGGAACGGCGTCCCAGCCTAGCAGGAGGCAGGACGCCGACGCTACAGTCGTCACGTGATTGTGGCAGCCATCACGTGCTGGTATAACACGCTGCAATTAGAAATGGGAATCGGCACAGGAGTCACAATATAAAGTCAGTGCTGGTAGTAACACAAGAATCCAACAAGCCGAGCGTCCACACGTCGTCCAACAGCCCAACATGGATGATGAGAAGCTGCAGGACGTCACATAATCCGCGATATTCAGGCAGAGAACACAAACCGCAATGTGCTGCCACCGACATCTTCATCAGCTCAAGAGGAGGCGACTGTGTAAGAACATCACCGTTTTGTTTTCCCCCCTGAATATCGTGGATTATTAGATGACTGATGTTCTGCTACTTTTTCTTTTTGAAGTTGTCTACACACATAATGGCTGCAGAGGACTGAGAGAAAGTCCACAGGGAACAAAAGAGAAGTCGGGAACAGAAGGGGAGACGAGGGCTGAGCCACTTACACAGACAGAAAGCTGAGGAGGACATGTTATTACTCCAGGATCTGCTCCATTCATTCCTTATGTGGCATCCAAGTGCTGAGCTCGGCTTTTTCCAGAGCCCCATAGAGAATGAATGGAGCTGCAGTTGTTCCCTGACTTTCCGTTCCTTCCCGATCAGACGATGGTTCGCAGCGGTCAGACCCCACGATCAGTAAGTGATCACTGAGCCTGTGGATAAGTGATAACTAAAGTTGACAAATCCCCAGGCCCGGATGGGATACACCCGCGAGTACTGCAGGAATTAAGTAATGTCATAGATAGACCATTATTTTTAATCTTTAAAGATTCCATAATAACAGGGTCTGTACCACAGGACTGGCGTATAGCAAATGTGGTGCCAATATTCAAAAAGGGGACAGAAACCGAACTTGGAAATTATAGGCCGGTAAGCTTAACCTCTACTGTGGGAAAAATCCTGGAGGGTTTCCTAAGAGATTCTATAATAGAGTAACTGAAGAAGAATAGCCTCATGACCCAATATCAACATGGGTTTACAAGGGACCGTTCCTGTCAGACTAATCTGATCAGTTTTTATGAGGAGGCAAGTTCTGGACTGGACCAAGGAAATGCAGTGGATGTTGTGTATATGGACTTTTCAAAAGCTTTTGATACGGTTCCACACAAAAGGTTGATACATAAAATGAGAACAATGGGGATAGGGGAAAATATATGTATGTGGGTTAAGAATTGGTTCAGTGATAGGAAACAAAGGGTGGTTATTAATGGAAAACACTCAGACTAGGTCTCATTTAACAGTGGGGTACCACAGGGGTCAGTATTGGGCCCCCTTCTTTTTAACATATTTATTAATGACCTTGTAGGGGGCATACAGAGTACTATTTCAATATTTGCAGATGACACTAAACTCTGCAGGGTAATCAATACAGAGGAGGACAATTTTATATTACAGGAGGATCTATGTAAACTAGAAGCTTGGGCTGATAAATGGCAAATGAGCTTTAATGGGGATAAATGTAAGGTAATGCACTTGGGCAGAGGAAATAAAATGTATAATTATATGCTTAATTGTAAAACACTGGATAAATCTGTCACTGAAAAAGACCTGGGTGTATTGGTGGACGACAAGCTCATGTTTAGTGGCCAGTGTCAGGCAGCTGCTGCAAAGGCAAATAAAATAATGGGATGCGTTAAAAGAGGCATAGATGCTCATGAGGAGAAGATAATTTTACCTCTATACAAGTCATTAGTGCGACCACACTTAGAATACTGTGTACAGTTCTGGTCTCCGGTGTATAAGAAAGACATAGCTGAACTAGAGCGGGTGCAGAGAAGAGCGACCAAGGTTATTAGAGGACTGGGGGGTCTGCAATACCAAGACAGGTTATTACACTTGGGGTTATTTACTGTGGAAAAACGAAGGCTTAGGGGTGATCTTATTACTATGTACAAGTATATGAGGGGACAGTACAAAGACCTTTCTACTGATCTTTTTACTCTGAGGCCAGAGACGGGGACAAGGGGGCATCTTCTACGTCTGGAGGAAAGAAGGTTTAATCATAATCACAGACGGGGATTCTTTACTGTAAGAGCAGTGAGACTATGGAGCTCTCTGCCTCATGATGTTGTAATGAGTGATTCACTAATAAAATTTAAGAAGGGCATGGATTCCTTTCTTGAAAAGTATAATATTACAGGTTGCAAAAACTAGATTCCATGATAGGGCGTTGATCCAGGGAACTAGTCTGATTGTCGTATGGAGTCGGGAAGGAATTTTTTTCCCCAATGTGGAGCTTAGTGTTTGCCACAGGGTTTTTTTTTGCCTTCCTCTGGATCAACATGTTAGGCTATGGGTTGAACTAGATGGACTTAGTCTTCCTTCAACCTTAAAAACTATGTTACTATGTATGTAACTTGTTATCTTCAGACATCCCCTCTAAGCAATGGCGCACGCCAGCAGTGAAGGCGGGAGGAGACGCTGGGTACAGGGAAGACTTTACCTCTGGGGGCCACATATAGGGCATGTGAGGGGTGGACACTTCCCGTATTCACCATTACTGAGCCCCCGCTCTGTACCGCTCTTATCTGAGTGCAGGAGACACAGCAGTCACTAATCAGCCACTCTCCGGCACTTGCAGCTGTCCGAGCTCTGCTGTGCCTGTTAGGGGTGAAGTTCGGGTCCTAGGAGGCAGCGACTATGCAGCCTGCAAAGCAGATGACAGCCCGGGTACCACGTCTCCGGATAAATCTCCACCTTGTGAGCTGCTTCTTGTGCAGCAGCCCCATGCAAGTCGCTCCGCTCTCCTCAGCCAGCTCCTGCTGAAGACTGAGCTCCTCTGCCCAATCTAGGAGCCCAATAGCCCTGATCACACCAGTGGTAGCCCAGTGCTGCTGGGGGGGGCAGGGCTAGATCCGATTTACAGATAGCAAACTAATCAGCCCTAGATATTTCTAATAGCTGCAGAGCAGGCGACATAACTCTGACCGGTGTCCTCATAGACCTCTCCTCAGCCGGGACTAATAAGAGCAGTAAGATGGCCGTCATGGGGTCCATTGTTAGATCTCGGCTGCCATAGAAACTCATCGGCACCATGATCGCGCCTCCCTCTCCGGTCTTAAGTGCCTAAATGCTGTGAAAGCCACTGACTGTGTCATATAAGGGGTTAAGCTGCCAGGATCAGGGTTGGCTCCACTGCTGGCGCCTGAGGCAGGAGCGGGACTGTGTTATACCGCCACACGACTGCCGCAGATCTTGTAACAGTCCTGACTGCACCTGCCTGATGATAATGTGTCCTATAACGCGGGTCCTGGTACCAGACTGCCCTTTACATATTAATCACTAGCAGGGAACCAGTTACTTACAGGTTCTAGTTTCTGATGTGTTTCCAGGACCTGTAGTTATCAACATTTTACCCTTAAGGCCCAGTTATAATATTACTGCAACACTCTCACTACATATGAGGGTCCTGTACCTGTATACCTGCCCTGTGTGCGGCGCAAAAGTATATAACAAAATGTGTGTACACAAATACCTATCTCCTGAATGGTATTACTGCTAGATCTCCTGTACATAGAAATATGAGGTTCTTAGCGCACACTTTGAGCAAATTGTGCGAGCCCATCTGCCACCGTCAAGGCGACCTCTTCAGATGGGTCCCTACACTAGCACTACACTAACTTACTAACTGGGACCACCATTTTTAATGTTTATTATTACTGTACTAATGCAATCAATTGTACCTGTTATAATTCATTTTTTAATTAGTTTTATAATTTTTTATTACTCTTGTGTTTATGATAATGGTATTACTAAAATCCCTATACTTAGTGTTGATCCAGAAGAAGGCAAAAACCCCAGGACACCTTCAGCCAATTTGTGTCACAGGGGAAAAATTCCTTCTTGACCCCGAGAAAAGGCGATCAGTCCTAGGACCCTGGATCAAATCTAATAATGTTATTACTAGTTATTAATAATTCTTATTAATATTACACAACTAATTGTACTGCTACTGCAGTTATTAGTATTTTAATTTAGGTTTTTGTACTTTTTATAGATTATATATTATTTATGTCCTGCTATCTTATTACTTTGCTATTCTAACTTTTCTATAACTACTTAAAATAATCAAAACAACACTATAATTATTTTTATATTCTTACTATTATTAACATCCTGCTATCTTATTACAGTATTATTCTACTTTCCTATCACTACTAATACTACCCTATACCTAGAGTGTTGATCCAGAAGAAGGCAAAAACCCCAGGACACCTTCAGCCAATTTGTGTCACTGAGGAAAAATTCCTTCTTGACCCCGAGAAAAGGCGATCAGTCCTAGGACCCTGGATCAAACCTAATAATGTTATTATTAGTTGTATAATTAATATATTACTTATTGTACTACTGGAGTTATTTTAATTTATGTTTTTATTTTTATAAATATAGCTATTTAATATTCTTCTTATTATTAATAACCTGCTATATTTTTACATTATTATTATTCTTTCCTATCACTACTAATACTACCCTATAACTACAGTATTGATCCAGAAGAAGGCAAAAACCCCAGGACATCTTCAGCCAATTTGTGTCACAGGGGAAAAATTCCTTCTTGACCCCGAGAAAAGGCGATCAGTCCTTGGACCCTGGATCACACTGCTATTCTACCTACTACTATTACTACTGTTATTTTATTACTATTTTATTTATTTCTTACTATTATCACTAGTATTATTACTCTTATTACACTAATACTGATACACTACCACTATATTACACTATCCTGCTGTTATTTGGTGGTCTGATACTTACCAGCCGGTATTGCCGTATGTGATGTTATCGGCAGAGAGGTTCCAGCAGGATGGTCCACATGATGTTCCTCTTTCCTCTCAAATACCGGTTGATGTACTGGCGGAAGTTGGTCTGGTTCTCCTTCTTCCTTCTTGTTGTTGGGATCGGTTGTCTTCTTTTCTGGCCTTTGGCCGTCACTTCCCCCCTAGGGATCTTGATGTGGAGTTTCATCTTCTTTGCTTTCTCTTCTTTCTCTTCTTTCTCTTCTTCCTCTTCTTCCTCTTCATCCAGGTAGGCGCACAGTTCTTTTAGTGTCTTCTGTCTTAAATCCATGATGTCCAGCTTTATCTTCTTTGCTGCTTTCTCCTCTTCTTCCTTCTCTTCTTCCTCGTCTTCCTCTTCATCCAGGTACTTGCGCCGTTCTTTTAGTTCCTTGCGCCTTTCTTCCCTCTTCCTTTTCTCCCTGGCTTTATACTCTTCGATGCATCTTCTTTGGGCAATGGGGTTGGTCGGCATAAGGCGCTGGAAGAGAAGAGATGAAGTTAGGAGGCTACAAGGAAGATCCGAATACACAGCTACCTTATAGAAGAGGCCGTAGCGTTGCCCTGAGTCGTCTCACTGACCTCCTTCTTGTAGAGGGGAGAAGGGAGAAACTTCACACAATATGCCAATCTCCTCAGCTGTTCCTCAGGACTGATGTAATCTGCAGAAAACACAACCAGATATTAGGAGCAATCCTCACCGTACAAAGAGGACGTATGTATGTTAAGACTGTCAGAAGGAGCTCACTGATGGATTCTCAGTTAACTAGTTCTGCAGCCAGCAATAGACAGTACAGCACAGAGGGTACAGGAGGCAAACTGTGCACAATTTTCAATAAAACTCAGAAAAATATTTACCACCAAGTATATGCATTAAAGGAAAGAAAATGTCCCCACAGATGAGTCTGTTTAATGAAAGCCCCAGAAAGCCATGTAACAAGAGTATAGAGAACGGTGAGTGAGTGATGGATACTACCGGGTCCAACGCTGGCAGAATACTCCATCCCCATGGTGTCCGCTGATATCTTCTCTTGTAGAAATGTCTCCAAAATCTATAAAACCTCAGGAGGCGTCAGCAGAGGGTTTGGGGATTGGCTGATATTTCTTTGGTCTTAGAAACATTGGCTATAAATAATTCGGGGGCTCTGCTGGGGAAAGGGCAAATTGGGAAATGTGTAGGATATTTACTGTTCTGTATCTGAGCTTCATTAAAGGGGAATTATCAGATGGAACAAGTCATCCCCTTATCCCTGGGCTCGGTGACGACTGATAGATCAGTGGGGTCCGACCGCGGGAAACTCCAGCAATCACCAAAAAAGGGCAGTGACCCCCATTAGAAGTGATCGCTGGATCCTTCCAGATGGGAGATGTGATGAGTGTGGCGCCCCCCACTGGTGTCTCAGCGTATCATGTGTTGGGGAATAATGACTTCTCCTCTGGTAAATGGGCTGATTCCTGTCAGTTGTGGTCGCTGAGTGCGTGTGATGGGATGTGGCTCCGTCCATTAGATTATATCACGTCTTATACCTATAATCTCTCGCTGATCGCAGGTCTCTGTCTTCAAATTCAAACCGAGCAATCCTATTGGCTGAGTATGACTGTCGTTACCATGGTGACAGAATTTTAAAGGGACAGAACATTAATAATGTATAATAGTGTATTTTATTACATATTTCACATAATAGTGGCTGATATATGGACCTGTACAGATAATACACTTCTATAACTCCTCATATTTTTCATACAGCAATTTGGTGGTGCTGCAGAGATATTTTGGGCGTAATATAACTTGTGCTGGCAATTGATCATCTATAAAGTAGTCTGGTAATGTATGTAATGATCCTAAGATTGTGGTTTTATGTTTAATACAAATCTAAATATTAATCAGACGTCACTCCCTGCTATTTGAAGGGTTTTTGTCCCTTTCCCTATGTCAGAGTAGTATCACATATAGCTCGGATACGCTGCAGCCTTCAGAACAATGAGGTCCGTTGTGGCTTTCCCCTGCACATTCGGCCATTATATAAGTGACGGCAGCTGCGTTGTGTCCCTGCACGGCTGATAGCGTCGCTGTGCAGGGATTCAGTATGGTGGAGCTGGGGCTCTTTTCTTTTATGGGTCGATACAAGTCTTGTTCAGACATATAAATATGCCTTGATTACATTGTAGAAAAGAAGGGTGACATTACAGGAGTTCCATACATTCTCAGTGTAAGATCAGTGGGGTCGGACCCCCGGCACCAGGGAGTATACAGAAGGAGCTTGTGAATGTCTTACTTTAGTGGTCTTGTAAGCTCCTCATCCCACACTTTTCCTGTATAGGACATATAGCTTTTCTGTATACATAACTCTTATGTAAAAACAACATCCTCCATGCACATTTCTGTAGGTTGCCTGATGGTTCAGGTGTAGTTACATCATTTTTTTCTACTGCCCGACCTAACAGCGTTAGCTTGCTCTTTTAGCAATCCAATTGTATTGTTTCACATTTGGGGCGATTGTGTCAGCGGCAGGTTTCATTGTGGGGTTATATAATGGGCACTATTTTTATAGGCTTATTTGGATATTAATGCCTTTGTGAATAGATACTTTGCTGCTGCCTTGCTCTTTATTATATTGTGGTGGGCAGTCTGTAGTCATATATTCAGATTTTCTGTGACTAGTTGGGCATATATATGTAAGGATTAACCATATCAGTACCTTGCAATGGTTTTGTTATTCATTGGGGCAATTGTTGCTTTTTAGTTGTTTTTTTTAACATGTCTTGTATGTTTAGTCTTTAATAAAATTCTATATTTTTGCTATTCCTTGGTGATCCCTGTCATTGCATCCTTTCTTTCTCCTTGTTTCTTTGCATCTCTATTATGTAGCTGCAGGGTTAGGGACGGCCGGTTCCTTGCAGGAATAGTTATCAGGACGGGTGCGGTTTCTGCTGTAATAACTCATTCATGTGACCCATCAGTCATCACCCGATCAGCCGGGCAATGCTCAGCACAGGCCGCCGTCATCCCACTTCTCTACATCTATTATATAGATGACGCGCCCCTGGGCCTGTGTCGCGCTGCGTTGCGCACGCGGGAGCTTACCCGGAGCCGGATCGCTTGAGGGTTGTAGTCTCGTGGCGGGGACCCGGTCCGTGCCCAGGGAGTCAAACTGAAGGGCGATGTATCAGCGGTAGATGTGTACGACTACGCCACCCGTTGAATGCAGCTATGGAGCTGCCGCTGCAGGACAGTCCGCTGAGGCCGGTGGATGGATGGTGCAGCGTAGATGGTATAACCCCCAACGGGAGGGGTATGGCCTCAGGGCAGCAGATGTGGATGATGGGGGTAGCAGGAACCACTCAGAGACGGTGCGGTGTTATTCAGGGTCTTTACTGGTAACAACGATAGACCCTCCCGGAGTACTTGCTAGCGAACGGGGCCTGGTCAGTCCTTGAGCAGATGGGATCTCCCCTGGCCAGGCGGAGTTGTAGGCCTCCCAAACTGACTGTACTCTTCTGGCTACCTTGCTAGAAGCGGATATAAGTAGCCCATGTCCCTGAGTGTACCGTGTGGTGCTCACCCGTATGGCCGGTGACTCGGGGCCTTCTAATGGCTTCCGCTCCACGATGGCGGTGCTGGTCCCACGCGTGTGACCGTGCCTTCGGGTTTCTGGGCCTGAGGACCTGAAATCCCCTGCCGGTCGGCTTCTGCTGCTGGGTCAGAGTTAGTCCCCACAGCCTCGGACGCCGGGTCTGGTAAGAAATCTTCTCAGTCAGGGCGAGCTCTGCAGCTGCCAGCCCCTGGCTTGTAGTAGTATTGCTCCCACTGAGCTTCTGCTGTTTCTTCCTATGCTGCTTCTCTGTCTCTACTCTCCTTGACTGACTAACCCTGCTTCAGCCCCGGGTTTACATAGGGGAAGTTCTTCCCCTCCCAAGACTGGGCAGGAGGTGTGGCATGCACAGGATCCCTGACCAAAGGACCTCCCACCTGCTCTCAGACATAACATTACATTACTGTGGAAACCAGACCCCTGGGGTGCCACATTCCCCCCTAGTAAAATTTAGTACTTCGGGACTAAACATATTTTAGAAAAACATAACAAGATATAAACAATAATAATACAATAAGAAAACACATAAAGATGGTTACGGCGTGTCCGCAACCGGGTGCAGTTTTGAAGAAAAGCAAGGTGTCCATTTCACCAAAACAGGGAGACGTAACCAGGTAGGGGTCTGTCCTACCCCGAGTCCTTAACAGTCTCTAGTCCATCCTGGGTTACGCTCCAACTATGTACAAGGATTCCCGGTAATCCACCAAGGATTCCTAAAAGTAACTGGAAACACAAAATTATACACAAGCAACAATACACAGGTAAACATAAATAAAACAATTTATACACTTCCAATCCTCCAGCGTGCGGGTAACTGGCCTCTAGTGGCCCTAGTGGACCTACGGAGCTGACTGTCTGGCCCTGAACTACAGGGTGTAGGAGCTGTCAAGGGTAAACTGGGCAGCTGTCTACCGGCTCTTTGTCTCACTAGGGGTACGGCAGGCTCACTATAAGCAGAGGGTTGATCCTCCTGTTCTGCTTGTGTGGAGTCTTCTGCCTCCTGGACCGGCTGTTCTTCCAGCTCTACCTGTTGCTCCGTAGGTGCTTGGGATGCTGGTTGGAGGAAGGTGAGTACGGGTACCACAACTGCACCATTGACTTGAGTCCAAGACCGAGGGAAGTCCCCGAGCACAGTACTAACCATATCTTCCCTTTCGATGGTCTTCTTGTTCCTCTTCAGGGTTCCTCAGTTGTTCGGGACACTTCTTCAGGTGGTCCCGGGATACAATGGCTGTGGTTTCCCCTCCGTCTTTACTGATGGTACAAACCTTCGGGTTCTCGTGGCTTGAGGGCAGTACGGTGTACGGGTCCTTCTCCCACTGGTCGTCCAACTTGTGGAGCCGTCTCTTCCTCTTCAAGACCTGCTCTCCGGGTACCAGGGGAACAGCGGGAGCATACTGGTTGTAAGTTTTCTCTTGTCTTTCCCTAGCCTGACAGAGACTTCGCTCCACGCTCTCCTGTACTCTCCGGTACTGCTGCTGCCTCTCTGTGTCCCAGTCTGTTTCTGGTGAAGTGTCCTCGGGTGTCAGGACTCCCATTTCCAGGTCAACAGGTAACTTACCAGGTCTTGCCCTCATTAGGTAAGCCGGGGTACAGTTGGTGGAACCTACCGGGATGTGGTTGTATAGGTCCACCAGATCGGGCAACTTCTCAGGCCACAGACTGCGTTCTTCCAGGGGCAACGTTTTTAGAAGATCCATTACCACCTGGTTCATTTTCTCACAAAGTCCATTAGTTTGCGGATGGTAGGGTGTCGTCCTTATCTTCCGGCAGCCATACAGATTGCAGAATTCCTGGAAGACCTCCGCTTCAAAGGCAGGTCCCTGGTCCGTCAGCACTCGGTCCGGGTACCCGTGTGGACGGCAAAAGTGCTGCTGGAAGGCTCTAGCTGCTGTTTGAGCCGTTAAGTCCTTGACGGGGACGACAACCAGAAACCGGGAGTAATGATCCACGATGGTTAACGCGTAGACGTAGCCACTTCTGCTTGGGGTCAGTTTTACATGATCCAAGGCTACCAGTTCCAACGGTTGCCGGGTGACGATGGACTGCAGGGGAGTCTTCTGGCTGGCGCGGTCCTTCCTTCTCAGGTTGCACGGGCCACAGTCTCTGCACCACTTCTCAATGGTTCCCCTCATGCCTACCCAGTGGAATCGCTCGCGCAGCAGGAACTCCAGCTTCTTCCACCCGAAGTGTCCAGCTCCGTCGTGGTATGCCTTCATCACCATGGCTGCGTCTCTTCGTGGCACCACTACTTGCCAGAGTAGTTCATGCGTCCGGGAGTTAACCATTCTGCGGCACAACTTCCCCTTGTAAAGGAACAGTCGACTCTTCTCTGCCCATAGTTGTTTGGCTTCCTCCGGAGCGTCTGGTTCAAGGCAAGCCTCCGGGCGAGTCAGCATCTCCTTCACCAGTCGGACGGCAGGGTCGCTGTCTTGCGTTTCCGCCCAGTTGTAGTGAGGTAAGGGGTTCAACGTAACAGCCTGCTTACTCCTTACCCGGTGGGAATACTGGATAGTCCCATGACGGTGGAACGCAGGGAGTTCAACTTCTTCCAGTCCCTCCGGATCTTCTCCTTCGTCCGGCAGGTTGGGCATCCTGGACAGGGCATCCGCGTTGGTATTGGAGCGTCCGGCCCGGTATTTGATTGTGAACTCGTAGTTGGACAGACGGGCCATCCACCTCTGCTCCAGGGCACCGAGTCTTGCCGTGTCCAGGTGTGTCAACGGGTTGTTATCCGTGTACACGGTGAACCGGGAAGAAGCGAGGTAATGCTTAAAGCGCTCGGTGACTGCCCATACTACGGCCAGGAACTCTAGCTTAAATGAGCTGTAATTCTCGGGGTTCCTTTCGGTGGGTCGCAGTTTTCGGCTGGCGTAGGCGATTACTCGTTCCTTCCCCTGCTGGATCTGGGACAGTACGGCTCCTAGCCCGATGTTACTGGCGTCGGTGTAGAGGATAAAGGGCTGGCTATAATCCGGGTACGCCAGGATTTCGTCCCCCGTGAGGGCCATCTTCAGCTGGCGGAAGGACTCTTCTTCCAGCTCCTCCCATTTGAAGGGCGGCTTCTGGTTCTTGGCCTTCCGGGACTGGCCTATCAGGAGGTCCTGCATAGGTGCTGCCTTTTTGGTGAAACCGGGAATAAACCTTCGGTAGTAGCCTACCAACCCGAGGAACTGCCGCACTTCTTTTACGCTGGAGGGGCTTGGCCATTCCTTAATTGCGGTGATCTTATCAGGGTCGGGAGCCACTCCGTCAGCGCTCACCACGTGTCCCAGGTACTGCACCTTTGGTTTCAGGAGGTGACACTTGGAGGGTTTCACCTTTAGGCCGTAACTCGCCAGAGCCTCGAACACTTCCGCCAGGTGTTTCAGGTGGTCCTCATACGTCTTGGAATATACGATGACATCGTCCAGGTACAACAGGACCGTCTCGAAGTTTCTGTGGCCCAGACAACACTCCATTAGTCGTTGGAAGGTTCCTGGTGCGTTGCAGAGTCCGAACGGCATGCAGGTGAACTCGCTAAGTCCCATCGGGGTGGTGAATGCGGTCTTCTCCCGGTCCGCCTCTGCTACAGGAACCTGCCAGTACCCGCTAGTGAGATCCAAGGTAGAGTAGAAGTTAGCAGATCTTAAAGCAGCCAATGACTCCTCTATCCTTGGCAAGGGGTACGCATCCTTGTGTGTGATACGGTTGATTTTCCGGTAATCTACACACATCCTCATGGTGTTGTCTTTTTTTCTGACTAAGACTAGTGGAGCTGCCCAGGGGCTACAGCTATCCCTGATCACCCCAGCCTCCTTCATGTCTCTAAGCATCCCCTTGGCGTGTTGGTA
The DNA here is from genome assembly GCF_046119375.1 of Phyllobates terribilis. Taxonomy (NCBI): domain Eukaryota; kingdom Metazoa; phylum Chordata; class Amphibia; order Anura; family Dendrobatidae; genus Phyllobates; species Phyllobates terribilis. The sequence continues at coordinate 59,340 of NW_027362871.1, read as the reverse complement.
GTGGGCAGGGGGTACGGGTCGATACCTCTCTTTTATAGGAGGATGGTCTCCCGTGGGGATGTGGTGTTCTACCCCCTTGACTCACCCGAAGTCTAACGGGTGTTTACTGAACACTCTCTCGTACTCTTGAACCACCCGATAGACTCCTTGTTTCTGGTGTGCGGGAGTGGAGTCAGTACCCAGATGTAGTTGCTGACACCAGTCCTCCATGTTTTTCTTAGAGCCGTTACCTTCCTCCGGGTGAGATGGAGGCAAGGGTTCCACAGATTGTATAGAATTTTGGTTAATGGTATATAATTTGGCTAGCGTGGCATACCGGGGCAGGTACACTTCCCTCTCCCCGATATTTATTATGCGAACGGGCACCCTCCCATGGCGTACATCAACCACCCCCCGTGCTGTCAAAATGGTGGGCCTACTGTCCGAGTAAACTGGTTCTACCATTGCCTGGTAATCTCTACCTCTCAGACCAATAGCTGCCCGGCACCAAATCATCATTTCACTTTTTGGGGGCATGGCAATAGGAAAAGGGTCACACATTCTTACGCTACCAATCTCACCGCCGGAGAGTTCCACCTGTTGCCGTCGCATCAGTGCCCGGATCTCTTTCTGGAGCACCCGCTGCTCGCCGGAGCTGGCGTTCTTGGCAACCTGCTGTAAAAGGAAAATCACCTCTGCAAGACAATTTTCAATTACATTAGTTCCTAGAGTTATTTTTGGGTGACTCTCATGTTTGTCAATATCTACAATGATCAGTCCCTGTGCTGCCAGTTCGACTCTACCGATTTTGATGGTCACCTCTTTAAATCCGATCTGTGGCACGGGCTGGCCATTGCTGGCGATGATACTCAAGTCGTCGTCAGGGTAGCGGGTAATATCCGAGTCATTCCAGTACTGCTTAAAGAGCACGTACGGGATGGTGGTGACCTGTGACCCGGTGTCCAGTAGGGCACTCATGGGAATGCCATCCAGTACCACAGGCAAGACTGGACGTCCTCCCACATATCTGTCGCGCCAGTTCGATGGGCCTGGTGATCTTTTTCCTGGGGGTTGGCCCTCTACCCCAGGTTGTGCCCGTTTAAAGAACAGTACCTTGCCATATGTCCGGGTTGATTGCAGCGGCGGCAGATGGGTCGTCCGTCCTCGCTGTATCGGTCACTGGGTCTTCCTCTGGCCGGTGGGGTCCTCCTTGGTCGACGCCACGGGATGTCCTCCGGTCCGGATGCCAGCTGGATCTTCCCTGGGGTGGAAGCCTGTAAAGACTGCACAGTTCGGGTTAGCGCAGCAACGCTCTTAGCTAGCTCTTGGACCTGATGGTGTAGGTCTGGAGCCGGGTCATTGTCCAAAGCCTGCGCATCAGCTCCCACAGGCCCTGCCGACAAGGGCGCCGCCTCCTGGTGGTAAGTGATAGCAGGGCGCTTGTGGGTCACAACGCCACCCGGTGCCCGTTCTCGGAGCACCCGGATGGCTCTGTCCTTGAACTGTGCAAAGCCCAGATGGGGATCCTGTAAGGCCATTGCCCGCAACTGGGTTCGGTGGGTATTACAATACAGTCCCTCTATAAACTGTTCGGTCAACAGCCTGTCCTCGTTTCCCACTCCATCAGGGTCGGTCTGCTTAATGGCCCTCAGGGCCTCTTGTAGGTTTAGTGCATAGTCCCTTATACTCTCATGCGCTCGCTGCTTGCACCCGTAGAATCTAAGCTTAATCTCGGCTGAGGTGCGGGTATCAAAGGTGTCCTTCAGCCGGGTTAGTATCCCTGCGACAGTCTTCCTCCCAGGTGGCCAGGATTTTACTTCCCTTTTGGCTGCCCCGGTTAGTTGGGCCACCAGGATGCTCACTTTTTGCTCTTCTGTGAGGGGGTACACCTGGAAGAGGCTATCCAGCTTTTCTCTAAAGTCATGCAGGGTATGTGACTCCCCTGAGTACTGGGGTAGCCAAGCTGCTCCCGGGATATAGGGCATGGTGAAGGGCATAACTGCAGCAGCGGTAGCGCTGGCGGGGGTTGAGGCAGTGAAGCTCTCCTCCGTATCCGACATCTTCCTCCCCCCTAGTGGACCGTGGCCTACCTTGCGATGATCCTCTTCCGTAGGCCGCGGCTCCGCAGTGGATCGTCAGGGTTGAGGACCTTCCGTCGCGCTCCTGTGACGTCGGCGTCTGCTGGGCTCCTTCCAGGACCTTACGCAACGTCCGGACGTGAGGCGGGGCTTCAGTTCTCGCGCGCTTTCGGAGTCCACGCCCCTCTTCTTCCCGCGCGGCGTCCTCAAGATGGCGTCCAATGGCGGGAAAACTCCACGGATGGCGGGAAGAAGGCAGAAGATGGCGCCGGATGGCGGGAAACTTCACCGATGGCGGGAAGAAGGCTGAAGATGGCGCCGGATGGCGGGAATCTTCACCACAGGTAAGTTTGAAAAGTCTCTTTTTCAGGCACGCAGTACCCGGTGGTTGCGGGCACGAAATCCTGCCGACTACGCCAAAGTTGATGCGCCCCTGGGCCTGTGTCGCGCTGCGTTGCGCACGCGGGAGCTTACCCGGAGCCGGATCGCTTGAGGGTTGTAGTCTCGTGGCGGGGACCCGGTCCGTGCCCAGGGAGTCAAACTGAGCGGCGATGTATCAGCGGTAGATGTGTACGACTACGCCACCCGTTGAATGCAGCTATGGAGCTGCCGCTGCAGGACAGTCCGCTGAGGCCGGTGGATGGATGGTGCAGCGTAGATGGTATAACCCCCAACGGGAGGGGTATGGCCTCAGGGCAGCAGATGTGGATGATGGGGGTAGCAGGAACCACTCAGAGACGGTGCGGTGTAATTCAGGGTCTTTACTGGTAACAACGATAGACCCTCCCGGAGTACTTGCTAGCGAACGGGGCCTGGTCAGTCCTTGAGCAGATGGGATCTCCCCTGGCCAGGCGGAGTTGTAGGCCTCCCAAACTGACTGTACTCTTCTGGCTACCTTGCTAGAAGCGGATATAAGTAGCCCACGTCCCTGAGTGTACCGTGTGGTGCTCACCCGTATGGCCGGTGACTCGGGGCCTTCTAATGGCTTCCGCTCCACGATGGCGGTGCTGGTCCCACGCGTGTGACCGTGCCTTCGGGTTTCTGGGCCTGAGGACCTGAAATCCCCTGCCGGTCGGCTTCTGCTGCTGGGTCAGAGTTAGTCCCCACAGCCTCGGACGCCGGGTCCGGTAAGAAATCTTCTCAGTCAGGGCGAGCTCTGCAGCTGCCAGCCCCTGGCTTGTAGTAGTATTGCTCCCACTGAGCTTCTGCTGTTTCTTCCTATGCTGCTTCTCTGTCTCTACTCTCCTTGACTGACTAACCCTGCTTCAGCCCCGGGTTTACATAGGGGAAGTTCTTCCCCTCCCAAGACTGGGCAGGAGGTGTGGCATGCACAGGATCCCTGACCAAAGGACCTCCCACCTGCTCTCAGACATAACATTACATTACTGTGGAAACCAGACCCCTGGGGTGCCACATTGACACTCCACAACTGCTCCTTCTCTTCAGAATTCAGAAAGATTTATTTTTTTATTTTTTTATTTCCGCAGCCATGCAGTGACGCTAGGTAGGTGCAGAGCTAAAGGGAAACCCACCTCAGAAGAAAATTCTAGGGTCCTGATCACTAGAGATGAGAGCTTAAAGGGAATCTGTCACTAGGTTTTTGCCATATATTCCGAGAGCAGCATGATGTAGAGACAGAGACCCTGATTCCAGCGATGTGTCACTTTCTGGGCTGCTTGCTGGTGTTTTGATAAAATCTTTGTTTTATCAGTAGGAGGTTGTGACTAGAAGACTAGTAAACCTGCAACCAGGTATCCCTCATTTTTCAGGAGTGGTCCAAATTAAATAAAAAAGCGGTCTATAGGGCGCTAAAAGAATGAACACTAGAAGTGAAAAAAATTTTAGGACTAAAAAATAAATTTAATGAGCCCTTTCCACAAAGCGTTTCGATAGTGAACTATCTTCCTCAGGTGGTACATGGCGCGCTTTTTCTCCCTTTCTCTTTTCTCATTTTTCACAAGGTCTGTATAGCAGCCTTCTGCCTATGCACAGTGTACACAGAAAGCTGCCAATCAGTGGTGCAGCCGGTTATATGGAGCTCAGCATTCAGAGCACTGCTAGATCTGCAGTAGATAAAACTAAAATTTATCAAAACTGCAGCGAAATAAGGGACACATTTCTGGAATCAGGTTTCTGCCCTTACATCATGCAGATGGGATAGCAAAACCTGGTGGCAGATTCCATTTTAGAGCCATCGGATATTACCTTGTGACCTCTCAAAGGGGAACTTGATGTCTAGGATGGTTATTATTTCCAAACCATTACAAAATGTCATGTGTCTCT
>NW_027362871.1:17500-50000 GCF_046119375.1 Phyllobates terribilis | reverse complement strand
TGAATACCTGTAAGTGTTCCACTTAATGTCATATTTTTGATTCTGTTCTTCTTCATCTTTTGGCATGTGCAATTGTATGAGCAAGTATTCATATGAATTTATGACCTACTTAAACCTTCGAGGACCTTACATTTTATTCAATCAAATTTTTTTCCAGTTTAAAACTATGGGACATATATGTGTCTTGGTCCTCAAAGGGTTTTTAAAGGGGCTGCAAACATAAATATGAAAAAAATAATTCAATTAGTGCTTTTTGTGTTCATTTAATTTTTATTTGAAGTCCATTTTTTTTTATTTACATTGGACTTAAGCCCTACTCCATGGAATGAAGCCCTACCTACATGACATCTGAGAGCTACATGGATCCCGCTTGTGAGGTGCCTGTCCGTCACTACTATTCAGTTTTAGGGTCCACTCACTAAGCCATATATTCTCTCATGCAAGAGAATAGGGCCAATTATGCTAATGACACTGGGCTCAAACTCTGTCAGAGCTTCAACTGAGTGTGATCCGATTCTCTCGCAGCACAGATATGGAGAAGATGGAGAACTTAATTTCTCCATCTTCTCCATAGTCTCTGTGAGTGTTCATCGGACTGCACTTGGATGACATCCGAGTGCAGTCTAATGTTTTACGTGCACCCATAGACTTGTATGGGTGCACATGGTCCGAATATCGAATGAGATTATTTTCTCATGCCAATAATCGCACTGTCCCATAGTATAACATAGGGCCGAGTCCTATCCGATAAAACATCACATAGCATTCGGCCGTGTTATACAACAGTGTGAGCGAGCCCTTAGAGTCAAGGAATATTTACATGCAGATGATGATATTACTCTCCAAGTGCATATTGTTTTAGGCGAGTTCATAGTAAATGCTTTGCATTTTTGACATGTGATCAACTAAAGAACAAGAAAGATTTAGGACCTCGCCTATAGAGAAAGGGAAAATAGTTTGGAGGACTTGCATGTCCTTTTTTATTTATTATGAGAAAATCATAAACGATCCCGTTTTTTAACCATGCTGTGACTTTCTGCTGAGGGAGAGGGAGAGAGCTGCCCTATTCAGAGTTTGTAATAAGACCTGCTGACAAAAGTGTTGAAGATACAGTCTAATGTGAATTAACAATGAAAAAAAGTTAATTTCACAAATGGCTTGTATTTTTTTTAATACAAACTTTTTTGTCTTTACAGCTCCTTTAAAGGGAATCTGTCATCAGGTTTTTGCCACCTAATCTGAGAGCAGCATAATGTAGGGTTAGAGGCACTGATTCCAGTAATGTGTCACTTACTGGGCTGCTTAGTGCTGTTTTGATAAAATCATTGATTTGTCAGAAGGTAATTATTACTAGATGACTAGTAAGTTCTGTAGGACCCCACCCCCATCACTGATCAGTAGATTTCTGTGTACACTGAGCATGGGCAGAAAGCTGCCAATCAGTGGTGTGGGCGGGGCTATACAGAGCGCAGCATTCAGAGAGCTGCTAGATCTGCAGCAGATAAAACGGTGATTTTCTCAAAATGACAACAAGCAGCTGAAAAAGTGACACATCGCTGGAATCAGGGTATCTGCCCAAATATTGTGCTGCTCTCAGATGAGGCAGCACAATTAATATTATGCCAAATTAATTTCCCGTGAACTATCACATGATCTATCACAGGGGATCATGTGACATGTCATGTGATAAATCAGGTGTGGGGGGGGGCGCGCCTTCTAAACTGCCCGGGGCCCTTACTACTCTTAATCCACCCCTGCCCCCACTGATTCCATATTAATGACCTATCCAATGGGTAAGTGATCAATATCAAGGTAGTGGGCAACCCCTTAAAGAAAGCAGACCATATTAGGTACTTCTAGAATATCTTTGTCCCATGCTGTTGATAGACCCCACCGCGTGTAATCGGTACCCTACAATGACTTGTCATCCATAGTCATGTCTTGTAGCACTGGAGCCATTAAATGATGTTGCTTGGCGGCTCATGACGTCACTATAGATGATGTGTATTAATGCAAGTTGTTTAATTGCTACTAATAAGAAATCACTTTAAATCAATATGGAGGCTTATAGGGTCCTCTCAGCTTCCTTTTACATATGGAAGTAGTCGTAGAACAGTATCGTCGATTGTCCCTCCGCAGAAAAATTATCCTTTTTTTTTTTGCAGAGCTCCGATGTGCCAGTCAAAAGGAAATGGAGTGTCTGCAGATTGGTGTGGGAGTGCAGAGGGGCGTGTCCGTGCACTTGAAAGGAGCTGTCTAAGTGCAGTGATACGCCCCAGTGCACTTCCAGACGGATTTGCATATGTTTTCCACACTAGATTTGTCATGATGGACTCATCAGATCTCTTATAACACCATTACGATCATATGTCAAGGTGCTGACGTCCCTTTATGCCTTACGCTACGTGCCACCTAAATGGATTTTCCATTGAGATGAGATGAGGCTGTTGGGTATTTTCCCCGGACCTGTCACGTTTCTGTAGGCTGCAGTCATGTATCCCGCGTCTTGCTCTAATACTTTGTTTTTATTGCAGTTTACTTCCGCCACAATTTCCTCAAGACAAACCTCTCATCACAGTCTTTCCACCGATAAGACATCACCTGGTGGACAAGCAAGGCCCCAATGTCACCTGTCCTTTACTACATAATGTAAGGAGACTTGGGAGATTTTGAGCGCTGGACTTAGGAATGTTGTAATTTAACCTTTCAATGACTGAGGTGTTTTTGTTTTTATAAAGTGGATCTGTGTGGTCTCCTGACACGTCTGTTTTAGTAATCTTATAAACCCTATAAAATCACAAATGTGCAGAATTTGTGTTTCAGACCACTGTGCAGTGCCTTTGAAGGCTATGTTCACACATCGCGTTTTTTTCAGCGTTTTTTTAATGCAAATTTTCAGCTGTGTTTTACAGTACAAGCAAAGTCTATGAGATTTCAGAAATCTCATGCTCACACCCTGGTTTTTGTATGATCAGTATTTTGTGATTTGCATTGTTTTTTGCTGAATAGAGCACGTCACTTCTTTCAGTGTATTTCACCCATTGAAAGTAATGTGTAGTGAAAAAACGCCTAGTGTGAACATAGCCTTACATCTAATTGACAATGGGGTGTTACCTTACTCCTTGTCCATGTCTAATCAGTTTGGACAGTAGGCATAATCACTACGACCAGGGGCCTGGCAGTGGCCAGTTGTCAATGTATCCACACATTTCCAGAAGATTGGCACAACGCAGAGGACCTGGGAAGAAGAGATGCCACGGTATTGTTAGTTCATAGGGAATACACCTCTTTATTTTGGTAGATGAGGTCTTTGTCAAACACATCTTCAGCAGAGGAGAACGAAATGAAAGGATTAATGTATGTGTTAATGACCCAGTTCTGCGTGTGCTCTACGTAAAATGTGGCTGCAGATGGCTGTGCTGCATCGACACGTGAGGTTTGGGAGCCACCTTACATCTAATGGGTGGGGGTCTTACATTGAGGTCCCCACTTCAGACATTTCTGATATTTCCAGTGAATTTTCCAAGGAAGTTTCAGATAAAAATACCATAAGAAAATGTGGTCAACCTTGTTTTAGTTTTTTTTTTTAATATATAAGATTTTTAGTTATAGTCTTTGTTATGTTCACATAGAAGACCGGTGGGTTTTTTCTTTTTTAGGAACAAAGTATATACAGTGGGGAAAATAAGTATTGGATACACTGACGATTTTGCAAGTTTTCCCACCTACAAAGAATGGAGAGGGCTGTAATTTTTATCGTAGGTACACTTCACCTGTGAGAGACAGAATCTAAAAATAAAAAACAGAAAATAACATTTTATAATTTTTACATACTTATTTCATGCAATTATGCAAATTAATTATTTGATACAATAGAAAAACAGATCTTAATATTTGGTACGGAAACCTTTGTTTGCAATTACAGAGGTCAGACGTTTCCTGTAGTTCTTGACCAAGTTTGCAGACACTGCAGCAGGAATTTTGGACCACTCCTCCATACAGATCTTCTCCAGATCTTTCAAGTTTCGGGACTGTTGCTGGGTGCAGTTGTCCTGTCCCCTTTGCAGAAAAGCACCCCCAAAGTATAAGGTTTCCCCAGCATGCTTCTCAGTTGGGACGGTGTTCTTGGGGTTGTACTCATCCTTCTTCTTTCTCCAAACACGTCAAGTGGAGTTGATACCAAAAAGTCCTATTTTGGTCTCATCTGACCACATGACCCTCTCCCATGCCTCCTCTGGATCACCCAGATGGTCAATGGCGAACTTCAAACGGGCCTGGACATGTGCTGGCGTGAGCAGGGGACCTTGCGTGCCCTGCAGGAGTTTAATCCATGACGGCATAGTGTGTTACTAATGGTAATGTTTGAGACTGTAGTCTCGGCTCTCTTCAGGTCATTGACCAGGTCCTCCTGTGTAGTTCTGGGCTGATTCCTGACCTTTCTCAGAATCATCCTTATCCCACGGGTCGAGATCTTGCATGGAGCCCCAGACCGAGGAAGATTGACAGTCATCTTGTGTTTCTTCCGTTTTCTAATAATTGTGCCAACAGTTGTTGCTTTCTCACCAAGCTGCTTGCATATTGTCCTGTAGCCAATCCCAGCCTGGAGCAGGTCTAGAATTTTGTCCCTGGTGTCCTTAGATAGCTCTTTGGTCTTAACCATGGTGGATAGGTTGGAGTGTGATTGATTGAGTGTGTGGACAGGTGTCTTTTATACAGGTAACGAGTTCAAACAGGTACAATAAATACAGGTGAGGAGTGCAGAGTAGGAGGGCTTCTGAAAGAAAAACTAACAGGTCTGTGAGAGCGAGATTTCTTGCTGGTTGGTAGGTGATCAAATACTTATTTCATGCAATGAAATGCGATTTAATTATTTAACAATCATACAATGTGATTTTTTTTTGGGATTTTATTTTTAGATTCTGTCTCTCACAGTTGAAGTGTACCTATGATAAAAATGACAGACCTCTCCATTCTTTGTAGGTGGGAAAGCTTGCAAAATCGGCAGTGTATCAAATACTTATTTTCCCTACTGCGGGCGTGTATGTATATATATGTGTGTGTGTGTACAGTACAGACCAAAAGTTTGGACACACCTCATTTAAAGATTTTTTATGTATTTTCATGACTATGAAAATTGTACATTCACACTGAAGGCATCAAAACTATGAATTAACACATGTGGAAATATATACTTAACAAAAAAGTGTGAAACAACTGAAAATATGTCTTATATTCTAGGTTCTTCAAAGTAGCCACCTTTTGCTTTGATGACTGCTTTGCACACTCTTGGCATTCTCTTGATGCGCTTCAAGTGGTAGTCACCGGAAATGGTCTTCCAACAATCTTGAAGGAGTTCCCGGAGATGCTTAGCACTTGTAGGCCCTTTTGCCTTCACTCGGCGGTCCAGCTCACCCCAAACCATCTCGATTGGGTTCAGGTCTGGTGACTGTGGAGGCCAGGTCATCTGGCGTAGCACCCCATCACTCGCCTTCTTGGTCAAATAGCCCTTACACAGCCTGGAGGTGTGTTTGGGGTCATTGTCCTTTTGAAAAATAAATGATGGTCCAACTAAACGCAAACCGGATGGAATAGCATGCCGCTGCCAGATGCTGTGGTAGCCATGCTGGTTCAGTATGCCTTCAATTTTGAATAAATCTCCAACAGTGTCACCAGCAAAGCACCCCCACACCATCACTCCTCCTCCTCCATGCTTCACTGTGTGAACCAGGCATGTAGAGTCCATCCGTTCACCTTTTATGCATCGCACAAAGACACGGTGGTTGGAACCAAAGATCTCAAATTTGGACTCATCAGACCAAAGCACAGATTTCCACTGGTCTAATGTCCATTCCTTGTGTTCTTTAGCCCAAACAAGTCTCTTCTGCTTGTTGCCTGTCCTTAGCAGTGGTTTCCTAGCAGCTATTTTACCATGAAGGCCTGCTGCACAAAGTCTCCTCTTAACAGTTGTTGAAGAGATGTTTCTGCTGCTAGAACTCTGTGTGGCATTGACCTGGTCTCTAATCTGAGCTGCTGTTAACCTGCGATTTCTGAGGCTGGTGACTCGGATAAACTTATCCTCAGAAGCAGAGGTGACTCTTGGTCTTCCTTTCCTGGGGCAGTCCTCATGTGAGACAGTTTCTTTGTAGCGCTTGATGGTTTTTGCAACTGCACTTGGGGACGCTTTCAAAGTTTTCACAATTTTTCGGACTGACTGACCTTCATTTCTTAAAGTAATGATGGCCACTCGTTTTTCTTTACTTAGAATTTGTATGATGGCAAGAAAAAATCATCTAACAGTCTATTCAGTAGGACTATCAGCTGTGTATCCACCAGACTTCTGCACAACACAAGTGATGGTCCCAACCCCATTTATAAGGCAAGAAATCCCACTTATTAAACCTGACTGGGCACACCTGTGAAGTGAAAACCATTTCCGGTGACTACATCTTGAAGCTCATCAAGAGAATGCCAAGAGTGTGCAAAGCAGCCATCAAAGCAAAAGGTGGCTACTTTGAAGAACCTAGAATATAAGACATATTTTCAGTTGTTTCACACGTTTTTGTTAAGTATATAATTCCACATGTGTTAATTCATAGTTTTGATGCCTTCAGTGTGAATGTACAATTTTCTTAGTCATGAAAATACAGATAAATCTTTAAATGAGAAGGTGTGTCCACCTTTTGGTCTGTACTGTATATATACACTGCTCAAAAAAATAAAGGGAACACTTAAACAACAGAATATAACTCCAAGTGCATCAAACTGTCCACTTAGGAAATGACACTGATTGACAATCAATTTCACATGCTGTTGTGCAAATGGAATAGACAATAGATGGAAATTATTGGCAATTATCAAGACACCCTCAAAGGATTGATTCTGCAGGTGGGGACCACAGACCACATCTCAGTACCAATGCTTTCTGGCAGATGTTTTGGTCACTTTTGAATGTTGGTTATGCTTTCACACTCGTGGTAGCATGAGACGGACTCTACAACCCACAGAAGTTGCTCAGGTAGTGCAGCTCATCCAGGATGGCACATCAGTGCGAGCTGTGGCAAGAAGGTTTGCTGTGTCTGTCAGCGTAGTGTCCAGAGGCTGGAGGTGCTACCAGGAGACAGGCCAGTACACCAGGAGACAAGGAGGGGGCCGTAGGAGGGCAACAACCCAGCAGCAGTACCGCTACCTCCGCCTTTGTGCAAGGAGGAACAGGGGGAGCACTGACAGAGCCCTGCAAAATGACCTCCAGCAGGCCACAAATGTTCATGTGTCTGCACAAACGGTTAGAAACCGACTCCATGAGGGTGGTATGAAGGCCCGACGTCCACAGATGGGGGTTGTGATCACATCCCAACATTGTGCAGGACGCTTGGCATTTGCCACAGAACACCAGGATTGGCAAAGTCGCCACTGGCGCCCTGTGCTCTTCACAGATGAAAGCAGGTTCACACTGAGCACATGTGACAGACATGACAGAGTCTGGAGACTCCTCGGAGAGCGATCTGCTGCCTGCAACATCCTTCAGCATGACCGGTTTGGCAGTGGGTCAGTAATGGTGTGGAGTGGCATTTCTTTGGAGGGCCGCACAGCCCTCCATGTGCTCGCCAGACGTAGCCTGCCTGCCATTAGGTACCGAGATGAGATCCTCAGACCCCTTGTGAGACCATATGCTGGTGCGGTTGGCCCTGGGTTCCTCCTAATGCAGGACAATGCCAGACCTCATGTGGCTGGAGTGTGTCAGCAGTTCCTGCAAGATGAAGGCCTTGAAGCTATGGACTGTCCCACCCGTTCCCCAGACCTGAATCCGATTGAGCACATCTGGGACATCATGTCTCGCTCCATCCACCAACGTCACGTTGCACCATAGACTTTCCAGAAGTTGGCGGATGATTTAGTCCAGGTCTGGGAGGAGATCCCACAGGAGACCACCTCATCAGGAGCATGCCCAGGCGTTGTAGGGAGGTCATACAGGCACGTGGAGGCCGCACACAATACTGAACCTCATTTTGACTTGTTTTAAGGACATTACATCAAAGTTGGATCAGCCTGTAGTGTGTTTTTCCACTTTAATTTTGGGGGTGGCTCCAAATCCAGGCCTCCATTAGTTAATAAATTTGATTTCCATTGATGATTTTTATGTGATTTTGTTGTCAGCACATTCAGCTTTGTACAGAACAAAGTATTCAATGAGAATATTTCATTCATTCAGATCTAGGATGTGTTATTTGAGTGTTCCCTTTATTTTTTTGAGCAGTGTATGTATATGTGTGTGTATATATATAATTTTTTTTAATTTTTTTCAATACATATTTCACTTTGGAGCTGACATAAGTCATGGACATGGGCTCTGTATCATGATATGTCTCCAATTTAGCAAATCTAGATCATGAAAGTAACTCTGTGACCTGCCATGTTGTCACCCTGAGTAATATGCTATAGGTATCATTACTGAGTCATATAGTGATGAAGTGATTGACAGTTGCTCCTGCTTTCTATCGAGCGTCTCTCCTGCTCTCTCTCTCGAGCGTCTCTCCTGCTCTCTCTCTCGAGCATCTCTCCTGCTCTCTCTCGAGCGTCTCTCCTGCTCTCTCTCTCTAGCTTCTCTCCTGCTCTTTCTCTCGAGCGTCTCTCCTGCTCTCTCTCTCTCGAGCGTCTCTCCTGCTCTCTCTCTCGAGCGTCTCTCCTGCTCTCTCTCTCGAGCGTCTCTCCTGCTCTCTCTCTCGAGCGTCTGTCCTGCTCTCTCTCTCTCGAGCGTCTCTCCTGCTCTCTCTCGAGCGTCTCTCCTGCTCTCTCTCTCGAGCGTCTCTCCTGCTCTCTCTCTCGAGCGTCTCTCCTGCTCTCTCTCGAGCGTCTCTCCTGCTCTCTCTCTCGAGCTTCTCTCCTGCTCTCTCTCTCGAGCTTCTCTCCTGCTCTTTCTCTCGAGCGTCTCTCTCTCTCTTGCATCTCTCCTGCTCTCTCTCTCTCGAGCGTCTCTCCTGCTCTCTCTCTCGAGCGTCTCTCCTGCTCTCTCTCGAGCGTCTCTCCTGCTCTCTCTCGAGCGTCTCTCCTGCTCTCTCTCTCGAGTTTCTCTCCTGCTCAATCTCTCGAGCGTCTCTCTCTCTCTCGAGCGTCTCTCCTGCTCTCTCTCTTGAGCGTCTCTCCTGCTCTCTCTCTCTCGAGCGTCTCTCTCTCTCTAGCGTCTCTCCTGCTCTCTCTCTCTCGAGCATCTCTCCTGCTCTCTCTCTCTTGAGCGTCTCTCCTGCTCTCTCTCTCGAGCGTCTCTCCTGCTCTCTCTCTCTCTCGAGCATCTCTCCTGCTCTCTCTCTCTAGCTTCTCTCCTGCTCTTTCTCTCGAGCGTCTTTCCTGCTCTCTCTCTCTCGAGCGTCTCTCCTGCTCTCTCTCTCGAGTGTCTCTCCTGCTCTCTCTCTCGAGCGTCTCTCCTGCTCTCTCTCTCGAGCGTCTCTCCTGCTCTCTCTCTCTCGAGCGTCTCTCCTGCTCTCTCTCTCGAGCGTCTCTCCTGCTCTCTCTCTCGAGCGTCTCTCCTGCTCTCTCTCTCGAGCGTCTCTCCTGCTCTCTCTCGAGCGTCTCTCCTGCTCTCTCTCTCGAGCTTCTCTCCTGCTCTCTCTCTCGAGCTTCTCTCCTGCTCTTTCTCTCGAGCGTCTCTCTCTCTCTTGCATCTCTCCTGCTCTCTCTCTCTCGAGCGTCTCTCCTGCTCTCTCTCTCGAGCGTCTCTCCTGCTCTCTCTCGAGCATCTCTCCTGCTCTCTCTCGAGCGTCTCTCCTGCTCTCTCTCTCGAGCTTCTCTCCTGCTCAATCTCTCGAGCGTCTCTCTCTCTCTCGAGCGTCTCTCCTGCTCTCTCTCTCTTGAGCGTCTCTCCTGCTCTCTCTCTCGAGCGTCTCTCTCTCTCTAGCGTCTCTCCTGCTCTCTCTCTCTCGAGCATCTCTCCTGCTCTCTCTCTCTCGAGCGTCTCTCCTGCTCTCTCTCTCGAGCGTCTCTCCTGCTCTCTCTCTCTCTCGAGCGTCTCTCCTGCTCTCTCTCTCGAGCGTCTCTCCTGCTCTCTCTCTCGAGCGTCTCTCCTGCTCTCTCTCTCGAACGTCTCTCCTGCTCTCTCTCTCGAGCGTCTCTCCTGCTCTCTCTCTCTCGAGCGTCTCTCCTGCTCTCTCTCTCTCGAGCGTCTCTCCTGCTCTCTCTCTCTCGAGCGTCTCTCCTGCTCTCTCTCTCGAGCGTCTCTCCTGCTCTCTCTCGAGCGTCTCTTCTGCTCTCTCTCTCGAGCGTCTCTCCTGCTCTCTCTCTCGAGCGTCTTTCTAGCGTCTCTCCTGCTCTCTCTCTCGAGCGTCTCTCCTGCTCTCTCTCGAGCGTCTCTCCTGCTCTCTCTCTCTCGAGCGTCTCTCCTGCTCTCTCTCTCTCGAGCGTCTCTCCTGCTCTCTCTCTCTAGCGTCTCTCCTGCTCTCTCTCGAGCGTCTCTCCTGCTCTCTCTCTCGAGCGTCTCTCCTGCTCTCTCTCTCGAGCGTCTCTCCTGATCTTGAGCGTCTCTCCTGCTCTCTCTCTCTCTCTCGAGCGTCTCTCCTGCTCTCTCTCTCTCGAGCGTCTTTCTAGCGTCTCTCCTGCTCTCTCTCTCTCGAGCGTCTCTCCTGCTCTCTCTCTCTCGAGCGTCTCTCCTACTCTCTCGAGCGTCTCTCCTGCTCTCTCTCTTGAGCGTCTCTCCTGCTCTCTCTCTCGAGCGTCTCTCCTGATCTCGAGCATCTCTCCTGCTCTCTCTCTCTCTCGAGCGTCTTTCTAGCGTCTCTCCTGCTCTCTCTCTCGAGCGTCTCTCCTGCTCTCTCTCTCTCGAGCGTCTCTCCTGCTCTCTCTCTCGAGCGTCTCTCCTGCTCTCTCTCTTGAGCGTCTCTCCTGCTCTCTCTCTCTCTCGAGCGTCTCTCCTGATCTCGAGCATCTCTCCTGCTCTCTCTCTCTCTCGAGCGTCTTTCTAGCGTCTCTCCTGCTCTCTCTCTCTCGAGCGTCTTTCTAACGTCTCTCCTGCTCTCTCCAGCCCTTGTCTGCTTGATCGCTGATACTGCCATACTTTGTGGTCTGTATACACTGTGTTCCAAATTATTATGCAAATATTATTTTCTCAGATTTTCCCAAATTACCTATATGAATTGCAGTCATTGTAATTTTCCAGTCAAATAACTATTAGAGTACAATTGAAAGGTTTTTGTACAAACTGCCTATGATAACAGTATATTTAAAAAAATAAAACACTCAAACTGCACTCAAAATGCATGTTCCAAATTATTATGCACAGCAGAGTTTTCAACCTTTTAATTTTAATAAAGAACAAAAAAATGGTCTTTTTTGAAATTCTAAGCATTAGCAGGTTATTACACACTGAAATCAAACAGTTTTCAACTCAAAACTTTATTCTAGGTGATGTTACATTTGCACATAGGACCGCTTGTTCGAAAGGAGCTTCTGAACTCTCTCGTCCATTGAATTTGTCAGGTTTTGGATGGTTTCTGCTTCAATTGTTTTGCATGAGGACAGAATACCCTCCCAGAGCTGTTGCTTAGATGTGAGCTGCCTCCCGCCTTGGGACCACGACTTGCCAGGTCAGCTCGTGCGTCCGGTGGTTGACAATCCTTCTGCACAACTTGCCTTCGTAGAGGAACAGCTTGCTCTTCTCTTTCCATAGCTGCTTGGCTTCCTCTGGAGCATCCGGATCTATGCGGGCATCTTCCTGGGTCAGCAGATCTTTCACCAGGCGGATGGCAGGGTCACTATCTTGGGTCTCGGCCCAGCTGTGTTGAGGTAGGGGATTTATCATCACGGTTGTTAGATCCTCCTCCTTCACGCGGTGGGAGTATTGAGCAGCTCCATACCGGTGAAACGCGGGGAGTTCTACCTCCTCCAGCTCTTCTGGGTCTTCGTCACCTTCAGATAAGTGAGGCATCCTCGATAGGGCGTCAGCGTTGGCATTGGTTTTGCCGGCCCGGTACTTGATCAGTCAAAGTTGGAGAGACGGGCCATCCACCGCTGTTCTAGGGCACCCAGTCTTGCATTGTCCAGGTGTGTCAACGGGTTGTTGTCCGTGTACACGGTGAACTTTGCGGAGGCCAGGTAATGCTTGAAGCGTTCCGTCACGGCCCACACCACCGCCAAGAATTCTAGCTTGAAGGAGCTGTAATTCTCCGGGTTCCTCTTGGTGGGTCTCAGCTTCCGGCTGGCGTACGCGATCACCCTTTCTCTGCCCTGTTGGTTTTGGAACAGTACGGCTCCCAGTCCCACATTACTGGCATCTGTGTGGAGAATGAAAGGCTGGCCATAATCAGGGTAGGCCAGGATCTCGTCCCCTGTGAGGGCCATCTTTAGCTGGCGGAAGGACTCCTCTTCCGGTTTATCCCACTTGAAGGGCGGCTTTTGGCTCCTGGACTTAGACTGTCCGATCAGGAGGTCCTGCATAGGAGCTGCCATCTTAGTGAACCCGGGGATGAACCTTCGGAAGTAGCCTACCAACCCGAGAAACTGTCTCACCTCTTTGATGTTCGAGGGGCTTGGCCAGCTCTTGATTGCCGTGACCTTGTCAGGGTCGGGGGCCACTCCTTCCGCGCTTACCGCGTGCCCTAGGTACTGGTCCTTTGGTTTCAGCAGGTGACACTTCGATGGTTTCACCTTCAGGCCATAGCCTGCCAGGGCTTCGAACACCTCGGCCAGGTGCTTTAGGTGGTCCTCGTAGGTCTTCGAATAGACGATCACGTCGTCCAGGTAAAGGAGGACC
Organism: Phyllobates terribilis; assembly: GCF_046119375.1. NCBI lineage: Eukaryota > Metazoa > Chordata > Amphibia > Anura > Dendrobatidae > Phyllobates > Phyllobates terribilis. The sequence goes on along the minus strand of NW_027362871.1, from coordinate 37,264 downwards.
GTCTCGAAGTTTCGGTGCCCTAGACATCATTCCATCAGCCTCTGGAAGGTCCCTGGTGCGTTGCAGAGCCCGAAGGGCATACAGTTGAACTCACTCAGTCCCATCGGGGTGGTGAAGGCAGTCTTCTCCTTGTCAGCCTCTGCCACAGGAACCTGCCAGTACCCGCTAGTAAGGTCCAAAGTAGAAAAGAAGTTAGCAGATTTTAGTGCGGCTAAAGACTCCTCTATTCTAGGCAACGGATATGCGTCTTTGTGGGTGATACGGTTGATTTGTCTATAGTCCACGCACATTCTCATGGTGCCGTCTTTCTTTTTGACCAGAACCAATGGGTCACTCAGTCTTACGCTACCGATCTCACCACCAGACAGTTCTACCTGCTGCCGTCTCATCAGGGCTTTTATCTCCTTGTTGAGGACTCTCTGTTGGCTGGAACTAGCATTCACCGCCACCTGTTGTAGAATTACAATTACCTCTGAAAGACAATTTTCAATTACGTTAGTACCCACAGTTATTTTAGGGTGACTTTCACGACGGTCAATGTCCACAATAATCACCCCCTGTGCCGGCAGTTCAACTTTACCAATTTTAATGGTCATCTCCTTGAACCCCATCTGCGGCACGGGTAAGCCATTACTGGCGATGATGCTCAAGTTATTGTCTGGATACCGTGTGATATCAGCATCAGTCCAATACTGCTTAAAAAGTACATAAGGGATAGTGGTTACTTGTGACCTATTATCCAGCAAGGCGCTCATGGGGATACCGTCCAGCACCATGGGTAAAACCGGGCGCCCCCCAACGTACTTATTACGCCAATTGTAAGGGCCTGGTGATCTTATGCCTGGGGGTTGGCCCTTTGCCCCAGGTTGGACCCTTTTAAATTACAGTACCTGGAAATGTGTCCGGGCTGGTTGCATCGACGGCAAATGGGCTGTCCATCCTCTGCGTAGCGGGCTGTGGGCCTCCCTCGGAACGACGGGATCCTCCTCTGTCGACGCCACGGGACATCCTCCGGACTTGAAGCCAGCTCGATGGGTCTTGACGGGTCCACTTGCAACGCCTGGACGGTCCTGGTCAACGCCGCGACGCTCCTGGTCAGCTCCTGGACTTGGTGGTGCAGGTCTTTCGACGGGGCTTGGTTCAGGGCCTGTGCATCAGCCCCCACGGGATCCATAGAGGAGGGTGCCGCCTCCTGGTGGTTGGTGAGAGCAGGGCGCCGGGGGTTTATAGCGCCACTGGTTGCAGATTCACGGAGCACCCTTATGGCCCTGTCCTTAAATTGGGCAAAGGTTAGGTCGGGGTTCTGAAAGAACATGAGACGCAGTTGGGCCCTGTGGGCGCTAGACAGCAGACCTTCTATGAATTGTTCTGTTAGCAGCTTATCCGTTTCCTGCACACTGCCAGGGTCAGTTTGTTGAATAGCCCTCAAGGCTTCCTGCAGATTTAGGGCATAGTCTCTGATGCTGTCCTGTGCCCGCTGCTTACATCCATAGAACCTCATTTTAATCTCAGCGGAGGTACGTGTGTCAAAGGTACCCCGCAGCCGGGCCAGAATACCCTTCACAGTCCTTTTATCCTCAGTGGGCCATGATTTTACCTCCCTTTGAGCTGCGCCAGTTAACTGCCCTGTCAATATGCTGACCTTCTGTTCCTCTGTCAGTGGGTAAACGTGGAACAAACTGTATAGCCTTTCCTTGAAGTCAGTTAGGGCATGGGGCTCCCCTGAGTATTTGGGCAGCCAGGCCGCTCCAGGGATGTAGGGCAGGGAAAAGGGCATCACCGCTGCTGCAGCTGCGTTGGTGGTAGTGGGCGCCTCTGTGTCCGACATCTTCCTCCCCCCTAGTTAAGCGTGGCCTACCTTCCGACGATCCTCTTCTGTAGGCCGCGGCTCCGCTGCTACTGCTCTGGACGAGGACCTTGCGTCGCGTCCTGATGACGTCAGCGTCGCTCTCTCTCCCTTCCAGGACCTTGCGCAGCGTCGGTGCGTGGGGCGGAGCTTCGGATCTCGCGCGGTTTTGAAGTCCACACCCCTCTTCTTCCCGCGCGGCGTCCTGAAGATGGCGTCCGATGGCGAGAAACAGCTGCGGATGGCGGGAAGACGGCAGAAGACGGCGGGAAACAGTCCAAGATGGCGTCTGATGGCGGGAATCGGCTCCGGATGGCGGGAAACGACTCCGGACGGCGGGAAACTTCGCCACAGGTAAGTTACAAAAGTCTTTTTCAGGCACGCAGTACCCGGTGGTTGCGGGCATGAAATCCTGCCGACTACGCCAAAGCTGACTCGCCCCTTGGGCCGTGGGGCACTCGGATCCGGGCAGTCTGGGAACGATGGGAGTAGTAGTGGCAACCCGGTTCCGTGGCTCAGGGTGGTCAGGCCAGTGGTAGTCCGTTATGTGCTATTGATTATGTCCGACTACGCCACCCGTGGATTGCGGTTATTAGGAACCGCCGCTGCATGCCGACCGCTGGGGCTGATGAGGTGTGCAGCTAGGGTAGTGTGACTCCCCACGGGAAGAGTGCGGCCCCAGGGCAGTATAGTGGATGGTGGGAGTGATGGTGGTGAGAGTCCCAGTGCTGATAGTGCTGGAGAAGCAAGGAGCACACAGACAACAGGTTGCAGTCCAGGGTCTTTACTAGAACAGGTAAATTGACCCATAAACAGTCCCGGCTAGGAGGGGGACCTGGATGTCTGAGAGCAACGGGGAAATTGACCCTGGTCAGGGTAAGGGTGTAGGCCTACCGTGCTTTCTGCGCTCCTTCTGGCTATCTCCTCCTGATAGGGTAACAGCCCACGTTTCCAAGCTTTCTGTGTATTCTCGCCTGTATGGCCTGCGACGTGGGTTCCTTTCTGCTCCCAGCCTTGTACGGCTTTACTGGTCCCTTCTGTTGTGGCAGGGCCTCCAGGCTTCTTAGGCCAAGGAATATACAGTCCCCTGCGGACTGGTTCTCTGCTGGGGGATGTGGAATCCTCTCAGCCTCAGACACCAAAGTCTGGTAAATTAAGTCCTCTTTCTGCCAAGACAGGCTCTCTTCGCCTCTTGTCTCTGGCTTGTGGCTCTCCTCCTGCCACACTTCCTCTTAGGTGCAGTGCAACTGTCTGTCCCTGTTCTGCTCTGGGACAAGTCTCAATGCTGAGACAGGCCATCCAGTTCTCTCTAACCCTGCCCCCAGCACCAGTTTTTATAGGAGCAGCCTGCTCCCCCTACTGGCCTGAGACAGGAGGCATTGCATGCTAATGTTCCCCTGACTAGAGAACCTCCCCCTTGCTCTCAGACACAGCTTTAATACATTTTGTGGCATCCAGGCCAGGGTGACACAGATGGAGCGAGACATGATGTCCCAGATGTGCTCAATCGGATTCAGGTCTGGGGAACAGGCGGGCCAGTCCATAGCTTCAATGCCTTCACCTTGCAGAAACTGCTGACACACTCCAGCCACATGAGGTCTGGCAATGTCCTGCATACTGCATAAGGGGCATAATGGGGGCATTACACTGTGTGGGGGCATAATACATACTACATAAGGGGCATAATGGGGGCATTAAACTTTTTGGGGCATCATACATACTGCATAAGGGGCATAATGGGGGCAATACACTGTGTGGGGGCATCATACATACTGCATAAGGGGCATAATGGGGGCATTACATTGTGTGGTAGCATCATACATCTTGTATAAGGGGCATAATGGGGGCATTACACTGTGTGGGAGCATCATACATAATGCATGAGGGGCATAATGGTGGCATACACTGTGTGGTGCATCATACATACTGTATAAGGGGCATAATGGGGGCATTACACTGTGTGGGGCATCATATATACTGTATAAGGGGCATAATGGGGCATTACACTGTGTGGGGGCATCATACATACTGCATAAGGGGCATAATGGGGGCATTACACTGTGTGGGGGCATCATACATACTGCATAAGGAGCATAATGGGGGCATTACACTGTGTGGGGGCATCATGTATACTGCATAAGGGGCATAATGGGGGCATTACACTGTGTGGGGGCATCATACATCCTGCATAAGGGGCATAATGGGGGCATTACACTGTGTGGGGGGCATCATACATCCTGCATAAGGGGCATAACACTGTGTGGGGGCATCATACATCCTGCATAAGGGGCATAATGGGGGCATTACACTGTGTGGGGGGCATCATACATACTGCATAAGGGGCATAATGGGGGCATTACACTGTGTGGGGGCATCATACATCCTGCATAAGGGGCATAATGGGGGCATTACACTGTGTGGGGGCATCATGCATCCTGCATAAGGGGCATAATGGGGGCATTACACTGTGTGGGGGCATCATACATACTGCATAAGGGGTATAATGGGGGCATTACACTGTGGGGGGCATCATGCATCCTACATAAGGGGCATAATGGGGGCATTACACTGTGTGGGGGCATCATACATACTGCATAAGGGGTATAATGGGGGCATTACACTGTGGGGGGCATCATGCATCCTACATAAGGGGCATAATGGGGGCATTACACTGTGTGGGGGCATCATACATTCTGTATAAGGGGCATAATGGGGGCATTACACTGTGGGGCCAGTAAAGGGGCCCTTTACTATGAGAACAATACGTTTCCTCCCTTCCTGTCTCCATAGTTGGGTCGTATGTATCTATTACAGGAAACAGAACAAAAACCTTATGATTCTTATAAAGGGGCAACACAAGACCCCAAAAGAGTCTCTGTGCTCAAGGGGTTAATGCCCCCTGCGCCCAGTAATGGGGGATCCCCACATACCTCCACCTGCAGAGCCGCCACCACATATATGGCTGCTCTGTGCGCACAGGAGCTGTGATGAGGTCACAGGAGGGGAAGAGTCAGGGGTCACATGATCAGGGGCCTCAGTGGATGTGTGACACCCCAGGGGTCTGGTTGCCACAGTGATAGAGATATTATGTCTGAGAGCAGGTGGGAGGTCCTTTGGTCAGGGATCCTGTGCATGCCACACCTCCTGCCCAGTCTTGGGAGGGGAAGGACTTCCCCTATATAAACCTGGGGCTGAGGCAGGGTAGGGAGTTCTGAGAGGAGAAGACAGGGAGCAGAGCTGCTCTATGGGCTCTGCTCCACAGGCAGGCCCTGTCCAGGGGCCTGAGCCTGGAGTCAAGGAGAGTAGAGACAAGAAACAGTCATATGAAGAAACAGCAGAAGCTCAGTGGGAGCAATACTAATACGAGTCAGGGGCTGGCAGCTGCAGAGCTCGCCCTGACTGAGAAGCTTTCTTACCGGACCCGGCGTCCGAGGCTGTGGGGACTAACTCTTACCCAGCAGCAGAAGCCGACCGGCAGGGGATTTCAGGTCCTCAGGCCCAGAAACCCGAAGGCACGGTCACACGCGTGGGACCAGCACCGCCATCGTGGAGCGGAAGCCATTAGAAGGCCCCGAGTCACCGGCCATACGGGTGAGCACCACACGGTACACTCAGGGACGTGGGCTACTTATATCCGCTTCTAGCAAGGTAGCCAGAAGAGTACAGTCAGTCTGGGAGGCCTACAACTCCGCCTGGCCAGGGGAGATCCCATCTGCTCAAGGACTGACCAGGCCCCGTTCGCTAGCAAGTACTCCGGGAGGGTCTATCGTTGTTACCAGTAAAGACCCTGAATTACACCGCACCGTCTCTGAGTGGTTCCTGCTACCCCCATTTTCCACGTCGGCTGCCCTGAGGCCATACCCCTCCCGTTGGGGGTTATACTATCACGCTGCACAATTCTACACCGGCCTCAGCGGTCTGCCCTGCAGCGGCAGCTCCATAGCTGCAAATCAACGGGTGGCGTAGTCGACACTCAAATAACATCTATCAAGACTGCCACACACTGAGTTGACTCCCTGGGCACGGACCGGGTCCCCGCCACTCGGAGACTACAACCCTCATCTGATCCGGTTCCGGGTAAGCCCCGTGCGCGAGACGCTGCGCGACACAGCAGGCCCAGGGGCGCGTCAGATGCAGGACTCTGCTGTGCTGGTTGTCATGGTGCTGGATGAGCTGAAGTTTATGTGTGGGGTCAGGAGTAGTGTTGAGCGATACCTTCCGATATCGGGAAATATCGTATCAGATTGGATAGGACCGATACCCAAAAGTATCGGATATCGCCGATTCCGATACCGGAAACCAATGCAAGTCAATGGGACACTAATATCGGAAAGCCATCCCAGCGTGAGAGAATTCTCCTGATTGTTTAAAAGCCGGCGGGCGGTAAAAAGCCGCCGGCTTTTAAACAATCACACAGCCCCATACTGCTTCCCCGCAGCCTCCCACCCTGATCCTGCGCTCCCCCCGCCACCTCCCATCCCGATCGTAAGTTAGGACCGGGCGGGGAGCGCAGCACCAAGGAGCAGGGAGCGAAGGACCCGGGCGGGGAAACCGGCAGTGAAAAGACTACACCGCCGGCTTTCCCGTTCTGTGCTGCGCTCTCCCGCCAGTTATTTCAAATGAACAGCTGAGGTATCAGGTGATGCTGATCAGCTGTTCATTTGAAGTAGCCGCGGTGCTCTCAGAGGGTTCATGTGAGTTCATGCTTCACTGCATGAACTCACATGAACTTTCCCACGGCCGCACAGGTCAGCCTCACCTCCCAGACCATCAGACCCATCATGATTGGTGTGTGCGCAGGTGTCTGTGCGATGTGTGCGGGTGTGTGCGCGATGTCTGCGGGTGTCTGCGTGCAGGCAGACATAGGCTAATGTGACACTACTACTCCCATCGGCCTATGTCTGTCCCCCGTCCACTTGTGCCAGCAGGATCAGCTCGATGGGAGCAGTAGCTATTTTAGCTGCCCCATATGTTATTTTTGCCCCTATACATCTTTTATGTTTTTAAGCCCCCCATATATTTTTTTTGTTTTTGGTCCCCAATAAATTTTAAATACATTTTTCATTGGTGGCCAGTGGTTACCTAAAATAAATTAGTTCATACATTACCTGTCCCCGCCGATCGCCACCTAAAATAAAGTAAAAAATAAAAAACTACACCTATACTCACCTAGACACCTAATTCCCCGAAGCCATCGATCTCCTGTAATAAAATATAAAATAATAAACCACAACCTTATCCTTACCCCTCCGTAGTAGTCCACGAGTGTCCCACGAAGATCTCCAGTTTAGAGCAGCCACATAAAATGTGACCGCTCTAAACCACTGCCGCCGCTAGAATGACGGGGCCGTAAAGCAGCCCCATCATTGCATAAACCGGTGTCTAGGTGAGTATAGGTGTAGTTTTTTATTTTTTACTTTATTTTAGGTGGCGATCAGGTAATGTATGAACTAATTTATTTTAGGTAACCACTGGCCACCAATGAAAAATGTATTTAAAATTTATTGGGGACCAAAAACAAAAAAAATATATGGGGGGCCTAAAAACATAAAAGATGTATAGGGGCAAAAATAACATATGGGGCAGTTTAAATAGCAGGATCAGGCTGATGGGAACTACTGCTCCCATCGAGCTGATCCTGCTGGCACGAGTGGACGGGGGACAGACAAAGGCCGATGTGAGTAGTAGTGTCACATCGGCCTATGTCTGCCTGCACGCAGACACCCGCAGACATCGCGCACACACCCGCACACATCGCACAGACACCCGCGCACACTCCAATCATGATGGGTCTGATGGTCTGGGAGGTGAGGCTGACCTGTGCGGCCGTGGGAAAGTTCATGTGAGTTCATGCAGTGAAGCATGAACTCACATGAACCCTCTGAGGGCACCGCAGCTACTTCAAATGAACAGCTGATCAGCATCACCTGATACCTCAGCTGTTCATTTGAAATAACCGGCGGGAGAGCGCAGCACAAAACGGGAAAGCCGGCGGTGAAGTCTTTTCCCTGCCGGCTTCCCCGCCTGGGTCCTTCGCTCCCTGCTCCTTGGTGCTGCTCTCCCCGCCCGGTCCTAACTTACGATCGGGATGTGAGGTGGCGGGGGGAGCGCAGGATCGGGGTGGGAGGCTGCGGGGAAGCAGTATGGGGCTGTGTGATTGTTTAAAAGCCGGCGGCTTTTTACCGCCTGCCGGCTTTTAAACAATCAGGAGAATTCTCTCACGCTGGGATGGCATTCCGATATTAGCGTCCCATTGACTTGCATTGGTTTCCGGTATCGGAATCGGCGATATCCGATACTTTTTGGGTATCGGTCCGATCCAATCCGATCCGATATTTCCCGATATCGGAAGGTATCGCTCAACATTAAGTAATACATAAGAATAATATGTACTATGTCTGACCACTACAAACACTCATCTGAACTGGTCCAAGTGCTGTCAGGTTTTTTCACGGGCAGCACTTAGACAATACGGTCGTGTGAATATAGGCTTATGATGCATCTGGTAATAAACATGTTAAGGATGGGCTGCTACTCATGGGCCACTGCTGTGTGCTTGCCCCCCAGGCTAAAATGTGCCAGCCAGCCCCTGCTGCACCGGGTGCCAGAAAACCTAGATACACCTTTGGAATAGGTATCCTGCAAAGTAAGGATGGGGTTTGGTGTTTTTAAATGATTTTATTGACTCTGTGCATTTATATTTTGTATCAATAATATGATATGGTTATATATATCTTCTGGATATCAGGAGGGCTTATCCCTGTGCCTTGACTCTCTCCTTCTCCTTCGATGTCCTGTATAGGCCAAAAAAAACTACGCGTTTCGAGGACTCACAGTTCCTCTTCGTCAGCTTCTCGCTGGTAGTCAAACTGGTAACCTAATAAAGTCCAAACGCCCCCCACAAAGATAATACAACCAAAGAAATGGAGGAAGATCCAATACTAACAAGACGGTGCAAAAGGACATATGGAGGTGCAATAGAACTAAGATAGAATTCCAATAAGAATAGACTGTGTGTGAAAAAAATAATAATAAAAAAGACTTTGTTCAAACTTTCACAATTAGTTAAAAATGAATAAAAATTATATACTTATATTTCTGATGGCTATAAAAAACAGTCTGTTAATCAGTGTATATTACCAGGATAGTATAAATTCGGCACTTAGTACCATCCAGAGATAAAAAGGAAAAAATGAAGGAGAAAAATAAAAACATTATATAGTATCTCCAATAGGGGTATCAATGTATAGAAACAAATACATATATAAAATAGGTGGATTCAAAGGAATATATCCAAAAGACATATTATATTGATAAAATATAAGGAGGTTCATAAAAGTGCAATGTAAATGTTCAATTGGTACTGGGATAAAAAATACATACAGTATATACCGCTGCGAGTTGAAGGCATACAGCTGACTCTCGTGATTAAGGCCCTTCAGAGCCAAGCTATTTAATGTGAAGATCCATTTGGATTCCATCCGCGACATTAATCTCAGGTAATCACCTCCCCTCCATTTTCTGGGGACTAATCGGATCCCACAAAACTTAGTGTCCTTATAAGATTGGTTGTGGAACTTCCGGTAGTGCCGGGACAGTGGATGCCCTTCAAAACCTTCATTCATGTTGATAAAGTGTTCCTTCAGCCTTTTGATAACTTGCGCTTTGTACAGACATCTCCTCCTGCCAAGGCATAAAAAGGGCGTGGCTTGGGGTGTGGATAGGGGCGTGGCCAGACTACGCGTGCCGCATGGTTTCGCCCTCTTTCTAGTCCTCATAGGTTGGCGGTATGCTTGTACTGAGCAGATCTGGGATATCAGTGATTAGGTCCCATATTGTGCACTGTAAGGTCTGGAAAAGCTCCTTCTATCCGTCTCTGTAGCACCAGAGGAAGAACAGAGGGGAAAAGACAGGATTTTCTACATGTCGCGTTATGTAGATGTTCTGCAGATTTATCACAACCGTCCACAAGAAGAAACTGCCATCACAGAGCCGCCTTTAGCTGTTGGAAAAGTTTAAACTTAGTTTTGAATAGTTGCTATAGCCAACAAGGACTTTCTATTTATGCTGGGTCACATGATGCTGGTGCTGGGTGATGTCATGTGACGGAATGTTGTGGGTGATGATGTCACAGAGGGCGTTGTGATGTCACCCTTGGGGTATATAAGGGGGCTCCATCCACCTGGAGCTCATATCTCATTGGCCATATCTTGGTGCTGAGATACCCCCTGGAGACAATGAGGATCGCCATATTGTTTCTGTGCTGTACCCTGTTCTACCCTGTGAATTACCATAGGCTGCCGGTGAGTACCTGTCTATTATTACATATGGAGGACGTTTAGAATCAGCTGCGGCAGGGGAAGGGGATGGGGAGGGGGGTCCTGTAAGAATTTACCTGCGGGAATAAGAGGTTATGGCAGGGAAAGGAGCTTAGGAAGTGACAGTCAGAGGGGATATAAGTGTGGGGTGACCCCTCTGACTCCCACATTCCTGCCTTGTCCTTGTAGTGATTAATGACTTTGGTGTTGTCCCTTATATATCACTTTGCAGTCACCAGTGATCGCTCCGCACTGTGATCCTAAACTACAGTCTCATTTACCTTTTTGCAAACGCCCAGAAGGGGAGGAGTGACATCACACCCATGTGAGCAGATCCCGCCCACTTTTACTGCAGTCGTAATGCGAGCTAGCTGTATTCTGTTTTCATGGAAATATCAGCAGCTGCTCCCCCTAGTGTTTACAAGATGAAAACATCAAAAGAGTTAAAATATTTTTTTCAGATTTTATACCATTAAAACCTTTTTAAATATATATGTGTATTTATATATAAATATAAATACTTTACAATTTTACAATTGTAAAAAAATTGCTGACACTTTCCCTTTAAAAGATCTAAAGACGTTCTGCTTCATGTGCCATTGTGACCAATCACAGCACAGATTATATTTTTTAAACTTTTCTTGAAAAACTGAAGCTGCTCCGTGATTGGAAATCATGTGGAAGGGTTCTCTTTTAGACATTTAGTTAGGTCCAAAGTATCAGTGACATGAAGGATAGAACTGTGCAATGATGTCACAGAGGGCTTTGTGATGTCACCCCTGGGTATATTAGAAGCCTCGGCCCATCTGCAGCTTGTATCTCATTGACCATACCTTGGTGCTGAGAGACCTCTGGAGATGATGAGTATCATCCTATCATTTCTGTGCTTTACGTTGCTCTACCCCCCACATTACAGTACACTGAGGGCGAGTATGTTCTCATCAATATGGAGGTCACAAGGATCAGCTAATGAGAATATCGCCTCTTGCAGGACTTCTCATACTGGACACGTGACCGTCCGTCATATGAAAGTCCAACTGTTAATAATATTCCATGGACCCTGGAGGTGAATCCCAAACTTCTTCCTGATCTTCTCAATGGGATATTTCTGAAAGTTGCTTGATAATGTATCCATCACTGTATAATAACAAGGGCTCTCTGTTTGACTGGATTGGGTATAAATATACAGGACTTTATTATGTTTTTTTTCTTTATTATAGGATGACCCACTACCCGTGGATCTCAGAAGAAGCACCTATCAAGCTTCCATCAATCTTCCTCTTTGGCTCTTCCGTGACGCAGTTTTTGTTGCGGTGATGACACTACTGACAATACTAGAGTATTTGGCCTTAAGTCTTGTCCTGAGCAAGTGGGCAATGTCTGAACCTGGTGAAACAATCAGAAAACTCCTGAGAACAAAACCATTCTGAAGGAACAAAGTGCTTGTAAGGAGCCGATTTGCATCCCTCAGATTCAGAAGCAAGACTCCAGGAGAACACCTGTCCTGCCCAATGGCAAATGTTCTACTCCATCCATGGCTCCTGCACCGCAGGATGCGAAAAAGGTTCCTAGTTGCAACTATAAAGTGGCGTTCAGTGATATTGTCTGGGTCAGAATGATCCCTCACAACAATATAGGAAGAAGAGCTCGAAGTTCAACGGAGCTTAAAGAGAGGTTACTGATTTTTCAGAGAAGCCAACAACCCAGAATTCCAGAGCCAAGAGCACCAGAACCTAGAACACCAGAACCTACCATGTCAGAACCTAGTATGTCAGAACCTAGAATGCCAGAGCCTGAAATGCCTACAACACCTCAACCCAAAATCAAGAGGAGAAGATGTTTCCTTAGATGTCTTAGAGGCGAGGAAGATTGAGAAGGCAACTGCTTGAACTTTCCCATTGCTCGTGTTTTCATCACAGGTTAGTCCTATACATGCTGTCTGATGGGCACCATCTTACTACATACAATGCAGCATTGCACCTGAAATCGCATGGATATTTTGTCACACACTTGCACTTTAGCACCTTATCATATGGCGCATATATCTATGAACGCTTTGCTAAGTATCACTGTCTAGTATGTGCTTCTGATGAACCTATTTTAGGAAAACGTGTCGAGGTTTGGCATACTATGTACTTGAGTTTGGCGTACTATGTGCTTGTTGGTAAATTCTATTGCCATCTATAATCTACTAGATATTATAATGTCTCTGGTGGGATGCCCCATGCCGAATTGTTGATAACTGACTATGAGCATTGTCCTCTATTTCTTATCTACTATGGTTACAGGTTGATGTGAAGAGAGCTGTGCCATTGGTAGCGATTTTTCTACTGATTTGTCAGTTATATTTATGTTAGTTTAGCAAATTTCTGCTTGTAGGGTCTAATGTTTTACCATAGTGTATGTTCTGTGAGCTAAATTGTCATACTTATGCACTAGATAGATTATAAATTGTGATGCTTATGTACAAGATAGATTATTAGTTTAATCGGTGATTTTTTAAATATTTTTTAGCATCAGGAGACTCAAGAATCGCATCTTACAGAAGACAAGAAGCCTAAATGCCGAAGGGTGATGACCTGTTGATGGCCCACAGCTGGAGGGTCATTACCTCTTGATGGCACAAAACTGGACAGAAGATAAAAACATTTGATGGCACACAGCCGGAGGGTGATGATCTATTGATGGCCATAGCCAGAGGGTCATTACCTGTTGATGGCACACAGCCGGAGGGTGATGACCTATTGATGACCATAGCCAGAGGGTCATTACCTGTTGATGGCACACAGCTGGAGGATGATGACCTATTGATGGCCATAGCCAGAGGGTCATTACCTGTTGATGGCACACAGCCGGAGGGTGATGACCTATTGATGACCATAGCCAGAGGGTCATTACCTGTTGATGGCACACAGCTGGAGGATGATGACCTATTGATGGCCATAGCCAGAGGGTCATTACCTGTTGATGGCACACAGCCGGACAGAGGATAATTACCTGTTGATGGCACACAGACGGATGGTCATTACCTGTTCATGGCGCACTGCCGGATGGTCATTACCTATTGATGGCACACAGCCGGAGGGTGATGACCAATTGATGGCCATAGCCAGAGGGTCATTACCTGTTGATGGTGCACTGCCGGATGGTCATTACCTGTTGATGGCACACAGCCGGATGGTCATTACCTGTTCATGGCACACTGCCGGATGGTCATTACCTGTTGATGGAACACAGCCGGAGGGTGATGACCTATTGATGGCCATAGCCAGAGGGTCATTACCTGTTGATGGCGCACTGCCGGATGGTCATTACCTGTTGATTGCACACAGCTGGAGGGTGATGACCAGTTGATGTCGGAGTGCCGGATGGTCATTACCTGTTGATGGCACACAGCCGGACAGAGGATCATTACCTGTTGATGGCACAAAGCCGGTCAGAGGATAAGATCTTTTGATTGCATACACCGGGTCCCTCCCTGATAACAGGGAACCCTGGGGAATACTCGTCATCTTGATCCCCCACTGACTAAATACTTGCTCCACCTCAGCCTACACCATCATGGAGGACACTTCCACCTGTGTCCACTGTAAGGTTCGACTTTCTTTTATCATTTCAGCAGATTAATAAACATCATAAAGCTGTAAAACTATCGAGTAATTTATTATAAATTATTATAAAGAAATATAAAGTATAATAGATAGCTATAGAGGGCACAGAAGACGACTAACTATAGTAAGCATGGTATCGCCTGATATATACTGTATATTCTAGATGGCGCTATTACACTAAATACATCACAACCTCCAGGGTGATATTACCGTACAATGTGAGATCACTAATAATGGCCACAGATTATGAGAAAATGACCAGCTCCATAGTCCTGGAGTTATTATAAATGTCTCTAGTGTGAGGCAGGGACTGGACGAGTGTTGGAGGGAGGTATATTCCCCCAGGACGTCCTTTATGTATCCATGCTGTAGAATCTGCCGTATACTTCTGTTCTAGCAGTCAGACATTTCACTCTGCAAATCACAGGCTCAACATTGTGTAAAACTACCACCGTATATAAGAGCACTCAGAATAAAAACTAGCGGCATGCCGTGCACTGCCCACGTCATGTGTACGGGATACAGGACCTGCAGGACCTGGTACGGCCATTATAGTTGATAGATTAATGATACCTGTGCAGATGAAGGGAAAAAAATATGTGCAACAGCAGGAGGAGAAAGTCTCAAAATGTAATTTGAAGAGTATAATAGAGAAATGGGAAACTTCTGGAGATGCAGATAAGTGGTACCAGGGCAAAACGTAAGTGCAGTCAGACATGGGAAAAGTGCAAATGATCCAGCGTAAAGGTTTGTTTAGTAGAAAAAATATTAAAACTTAGCTTTTATTAGCCATATAAAACACTGCTCCACAAAGAATACAGCAAATGTGCAACTATCATAGCTTACAGACCTACACGTTTCAACAAATCATGTCTTAATTATGGCCCTACTACTAGAATGACAAAAAGGCATATATATATATATATATATATATATATATATATATATATATATATCCACGTGCCTGTATGACCTCCCTACAACGCCTGGGCATGCTCCTGATGAGGTTGCGGATGGTCTCCTGTGGGATCTCCTCCCAGACCTGAACTAAAGCATCCGCCAACTCCTGGACAGTCTGTGGTGCAACGTGACGTTGGCGGATGGAGCGAGACATGATGTCCCAGATGTGCTCAATCAGATTCAGGTCTGGGGAACGGGCGGGCCAGTCCATAGCTTCAATGCCTCCATCTTGCAGGAACTGCTGACACACTCCAGCCACATGAGGTCTGCCATTGTCCAGCATTATGAGGAACCCAGGGCCAACCGCACCAGCATATGGTCTCACAAGGGGTCTGAGAATCTCATCTCGGTACCTAATGGAAGCCAGGCTACCTCTGGCGAGCACATGGAGGGCTGTGCGGCTCTCCAAAGAAATGCCACCCCACACCATTACTCACCCACTGCCAAACCGGTCATGCTGAAGGATGTCACTCTCCACGGCGTCTCCAGACTCTGTCACGTCTGTCACATGTGCTCAGTGTGAACCTGCTTTCATCTACGAAGAGCACAGGGCGCGAGTGGCAACTTTGCCAATCCTGGTGTTCTGTGGCAAATGCCAAGCGTCCTGCATGGTGTTGGGCTGTGAGCACAACCCCTATCTGTGGACGTCGGGCCCTCATACCACCCTCATGGAGTCGGTATCTAACCGTTTGTGCAGACACATGCACATTTGTGGCCAGCTGGAGGTCATTTTGCAGGGCTCTGGCAGTGCTCCTCCTGTTCCTCCTTTCACAAAGGCGGAGGTAGCGGTCCTGCTGCTGGGTTGTTGCCCTCCTACGGCCCCCTCCACATCTCCTGGTGTACTGGCCTGTCTCCTGGTAGCGCCTCCAGCCTCTGGACACAGCCAACCTTCTTGCCACAGCTCGCATTGATGTGCCATCCTGGATGAGCTGCACTATCTGAGCAACTTCTGTGGGTTGTAGAGTCTGTCTCATGCTACCACGAGTGTGAAAGCACAACCAACATTCAAAAGTGACCAAAACATCAGCCAGAAAGCATTGGTACTGAGATGTGGTCTGTGGTCCCCACCTGCAGAACCACTCCTTTATTGAGGGTGTCTTGATAATTGCCAATAATTTCCATCTATCCTCTATTCCATTTGCACATCAGCATGTGAAATTGATTGTCAATCAGTGTTGCTTCCTAAGTGGACAGTTTGATTTCACAGAAGTTTGATTTACTTGGAGTTATATTCTGTTGTTTTAAGTGTTCCCTTTATTTTTGGAGCAGTTTATATAGATACATACAGTGAGTACGGAAAGTATTCAGACTCCTTTAAATTTTTCACTCTTTGTTTCATTGCAGCCATTTGATAAATTCTAAAAAGTTCATTTTTTTCTCATTAAAGTACACTCAGCACCCCATCTTGACTGAAAAAAACAGCAATATAGAATTTTTTTGCAAATTTATTAAAAAAGAAAAACTGAAATATCACATGGTCATAAGTATTCAGATCCTTTGCTCAGACACTCATATTTAAGTCACATGCTGTCCATTTCCTTGTGATCCTCCTTGAGATGGTTCTACTCCTTCAATGGAGTCCAAATGTGTTTAATTAAACTGATAGGACTTGATTTGGAAAGGCACACACCTGTCTATATAAGACCCCACAGCTCACACTACATGTCAGACCAAATGAGAATCATGAGCTCAAACGAACTGCCCAAGGAGCTCAGAGACCGAATTGTGGCAAGGCACAGATCTAGCCAAGGTTATAAAAGAATTTCTGCATTACCCAAGGTTCATAAGAGCACAGTGGCCTCCATAATCCTTAAATGGAAGAAGTTTGGGACCACCAGAAGTCTTCCTAGACCTGGCCGTCCAGCCAAACTGAGCAATCGTGGGAGAAGAGCCTTGGTGAGAGAGGTAAAGAAGAACCCCAAGATCACTGTGGCTGAGCTCCAGAGATGCAGTAGGGAGATGGGAGAAAGTTCCACATAGTCAACTATCACTGCAGCCCTTCCCCAGTTGGGCCTTTATGGCAGAGTGGCCAGATGGAAGCCTCTCCTCATATGAAAGCCCGCATAGAGTTTGCTCAAAAACACATGAAGGACTCCCAGACTATGAGAAATAAGATTCTCTGGTCTGATGAGACGAAGATAGAACTTTTTGGTGATAATTCTAAGTGGTATGTGTGGAGAAAACCAGGCACTGCTCATCACCTGCCTAATACAATCCCAACAGTGAAACATGGTGGTGGCAGTTGTTAGAACCCTCCTGTTAGTTTTTTCTATTTTGTGGTCATGTGACCTTCTGCCTATTTATTCCAGCTCCGCCCTTCAGGCTTTGCTGGACTTCAGTGTTACTTTGACTCTTAATCTAGCCAGGTGCTTTGTACCTACTGTATCTCTCTAGTTTGTTTGGTCCTTGGACCACTAAGTACTTTTGTCTGTTTGTCTTCTTCTGCTACTACTTCTGCCAGGAGGTGTCCAGTTTTGTCCCAGTCCTTAGTTCTTTTAGGGACCCCTCCCTTTAATCTATAGGTCTGTGTTCAGATTAGCCGCGGACATAGGCGGGTCTGTTTGCAAGGAACAGGTTGCCCGCTGCATCGTAAGGAATCAGCTTAGTCCTATTGTATGGACAGATTTCCTCTCTTTCCTTAGTTCTTGTAGCAGATCATAACAGCAGTATCATGCTATGGGTGTGTTTTTCAGCTGCAGGGACAGGACGACTGGTTGCAATTGAAGGAAACATGAATGCGGCCAAGTACAGAGATATCCTGGATGAAAACCTCTTCCAGAGTGCTCTGCACCTCAGACTTGGCCAAAGGTTCACCTTCCAACAAGACAATGACCCTAAGCACACAGCTAAAATAACAAAGGAGTGGCTTCAGAACAACTATGTGACCATTCTTGACTGGCCCAGCCAGAGCCCTGACCTAAACCCAATTGAGCATCTTTGGAGAGACCTGAAAATGGCTGTCCACCAACGTTTCCCATTCATCCTGACGGAACTGGAGAGGATCTGCAAGGAAGAATGGCAGAGGATCCCAAAATGCTGGTGTGAAAAACTTGTTGCATCATTTCCAAGAAGACTCATGGCTGTACTAGCCCAAAAGGGTGCTTCTACTCAATACTGAGCAAAGGGTCTGAATACTTATGCCCGTGTGATATTTCAGTTTTTCTTTTTTATTAAATTTTGCAAAAATTTCTTCATTTCTGTTTTCTTTCAGACAAGATGGGGTGCAGAGTGGACTTTAATGAGAAAAAAATGAACTTTTTAGAATTTACCAAATGGCTGCAATGAAACAAAGAGTGAAAAATGTAAAGGGGTCTGAATACTTTCCGTACCCAGTGTACATGCATGGAAATAAATGCAGAATTATATTTCTTAATACTGCAGTATCAGATCCTGTCTTGAATTTAACCCCTGTGGTATCCAATGTGAAAATCCACAGGGACTCCCCTGATGAATTACAATTGAGGAAATCATGAATTTTATATTCTCTATCATTACTTAAGGACATAAAACTATCTGTTTTAACCGCATGTAGACACGCTTTGCACCGATTGGCTCCACATCTGAAGAAACCTTTTGTGCTGAGCCAATTTGGTTGTACAGTATTAGTCTCACTCAGGGGTGGATTAAGAGTAGCAAGGGCCCCCTCCACACACCTGATTTATCACGTGACATGTCACATGATCCCCGTGATAGATCATGTGATAGTTCACGGGAAATTAATTTGGCATAATATTAATTGTGCTGCCCCATCTGAGAGCAGCACAATATTGGGGCAGATACCCTGATTCCAGCGATGTGTCACTTTTTCAGCTGCTTGTTGTCATTTTGAGAAAATCACCGTTTTATCTGCTGCAGATCTAGCAGCTCTCTGAATGCTGCGCTCTGTATAGCCCCGCCCACACCACTGATTGGCAGCTTTCTGCCCATGCTCAGTGTACACAGAAATCTACTGATCAGTGATGGGGGTGGGGTCCTACAGAACTTACTAGTCATCTAGTGATAATTACCTTCTGACAAATCAATGATTTTATCAAAACAACACTAAGCAGCCCAGTAAGTGACACATTACTGGAATCAGTGCCTCTAACCCTACATTATGCTGCTCTCAGATTAGGTGGCAAAAACCTGATGACAGATTCCCTTTAAAGGAGCTGTAAACACAAAAAAAGTTTGTATTAAAAAATACAAGCCATTTGTTAAATTAACTTTTTTTCATTGTTAATTCACATTAGACTGTATCTTCAACACTTTTGTCAGCAGGTCTTATTACAGACTCTGAATAGGGCAGCTCTCTCCCTCTCCCTCAGCAGAAAGTCACAGCATGGTTAAAAAACGGGATCTTTTATGATTTTCTCATAATAAATAAAAAAGGACATGCAAGTCCTCCAAACTATTTTCCGTTTCTGTATAGGGGAGGTCCTAAATCTTTCTTGTTCTTTAGTTGATCACATGTCAAAAAGGCAAAGCATTTACTATGAACTCGCCTAAAAAAATATACACTTGGAGAGTAATATCATCATTTGCATGTAAATATTCCTTGACTCTAAGGGCTCGCTCACACTGTCGTATAACACGGCCGAATGCTATGTGATGTTTTATCGGATAGGACTCGGCCCTATGTTATACTATGGGACAGTGCAGATCTGCGATTATTGGCATGAGAAAATAATCTCATTCGATATTCGGACCATGTGCACCCATACAAGTCTACGGGTGCACGTAAAACATTGGACTGCACTCGGATGTCATCCAAGTGCAGTCCGATGAACACTCACAGAGACTATGGAGAAGATGGAGAAATTAAGTTCTCCATCTTCTCCATATCTGTGCTGCGAGAGAATCGGATCACACTCAGTTGAAGCTCTGACAGAGTTTGAGCCGAGTGTCATTAGCATAATTGGCCCTATTCTCTTGCATGAGAGAATATATGGCTTAGTGAGTGGACCCTAAAACTGAATAGTAGTGACGGACAGGAACCTCACAAGCGGGATCCATGTAGCTCTCAGATGTCATGTAGGTAGGGCTTCAT
>NW_027362871.1:0-12500 GCF_046119375.1 Phyllobates terribilis | reverse complement strand
CACAGATTGTGACCATATAATCAAATGAGAATAAGGAGTTTAATTAAAGGCATTTAAAAAGTTGCAATTTTATTACATCATTATTTAAAAAGACACAAAAATGGCAGCAATAATCACATCCATAGATGGAGCCCATATTTCATATCAAAAATAGGTAAAAGTAAATAGAGCATGTGACCATGTTGTAAAACACTTAAAGTTGTGTAAAAACCGTGGCGTAGGAACGGGCGGTGAAATAAGCGCGCCAAAAAAACTATAAAGTTTAAGTTTTTTTTCCGTAATCCATCAGATGAGCGTGATAACGGAAGCTGCGCTGAACGGCGGCGCGTAGGAACGGGCGGTGAAATAAGCGCGCCAAAAAAACTATAAAGTTTACGTTTTTTTTCCGTAATTCATCAGATGAGCGTGATAACGGATGCTGCGCTAAATGGCGGCGCGTAGGAACGGGCGGTGAAATAAGCGCGCCAAAAAAACGATAAAGTTTAAGTTTTTTTTCCGTAATCCATCAGATGAGCGTGATAACGGACGCTGCGCTAAATGGCGGCGCGTAGGAACGGGCGGTGAAATAAGCGCGCCAAAAAAACGATAAAGTTTACGTTTTTTTTCTGTAATTCATCAGATGAGCGTGATAACGGACGCTGCGCTGAACGGCGAAGCGTAGGAACGGGCGGTGAAATAAGCGCGCCAAAAAAACTATAAAGTTTACGTTTTTTTCCGTAATTCATCAGATGAGCGTGATAACGGAAGCTGCGCTGAACGGTGGCGCGTAGTAACAGGCGGTGAAATAAGCGCGCCAAAAAACTATAAAGTTTACTTTTTTTCCATAATTCATTAGATGAGCGTGATAACGGAAGCTGCGTTGAACGGCGGCGCGTAGGAACGAGCGGTGAAATAAGCGCGCCAAAAAAACTATAAAGTTTACGTTTTTTTTCCGTAATTCATCAAATGAGCGTGATAACGGAAGCTGCGCTGAACGGCGGCGCGTAGGAACGGGCGGTGAAATAAGCGCGCCAAAAAAACTATAAAGTTTACGTTTTTTTTCCGTAATTCATCAGATGAGCGTGATAACGGAAGGTGCGCTGAACCGCGGCGCGTAGGAACGGGCGGTGAAATAAGCGCGCCAAAAAAACTATAAAGTTTACGTTTTTTTTCCGTAATTTATCAGATGAGCGTGATAACGAACGCAGCCCTTAACGGCGGCGTCAGAGCGACTTTTTTTTGTTGCAGATTGAATTTTAAGTGCTTTTGCTATCATCAAACCTGTAGCCAGCTCTAATCCTCATTGAGCTATTCCAAGGGTGAGGGCTGGCTAAGGGTCGCCCTGGAGGCACCTGTAGCCAGCTCTCATCCTCATTGAGCTGCTCCAAGGGTGAGGGCTGGCTAGGGGTCGCCCTGGAGGCACCTGTAGCCAGCTCTCATCCTCATTGAGCTGCTCCAAGGGTGAGGGCTGGCTAGGGGTCGCCCTGGAGGCACCTGTAGCCAGCTCTCATTCTCATTGAGCTGCTCCAAGGGTGAGGGCTGGCTACGGGTCGCCCTGGAGGCACCTGTAGCCAGCTCTCATCCTCATTGAGCTGCTCCAAGGGTGAGGGCTGGCTAGGGGTCGCCCTGGAGGCACCTGTAGCCAGCTCTCATCCTCATTGAGCTGCTCCAAGGGTGAGGGCTGGCTAGGGGTCGTCCTGGAGGCACCTGTAGCCAGCTCTCATCCTCATTGAGCTGCTCCAAGGGTGAGGGCTGGCTAGGGGTCGCCCTGGAGGCACCTGTAGCCAGCTCTCATCCTCATTGAGCTATTCGAAGGGTGAGGGCTGGCTACGTGTCGCCCTGGAGGCACCTGTAGCCAACTCTCATCCTCATTGAGCGTGATAACGGACGCTGCGCTGAACGGCGGCGCATAGGAACGGGCGGTGAAATAAGCGCGCCAAAAAAACTATAAAATTTACGTTTTTTTTCCGTAATTCATCAGATGAGCGTGATAACGGAAGCTGCGCTGAACGGCGGCGCGTAGGAACGGGCGGTGAAATAAGCGCGCCAAAAAAGCTATAAAGTGTACGTTTTTTTTCCATAATTCATTAGATGAGCGTGATAACGGAAGCTGCGTTGAACGGCGGCGCGTAGGAACGGGCGGTGAAATAAGCGCGCCAAAAAAACTATAAAGTTTACGTTTTTTTTCCGTAATTCATCAGATGAGCGTGATAACGGACGCTGCGCTGAATGGCGGCGCGTAGGAACGGGCGGTGAAATAAGCGCGCCAAAAAAACTATAAAGTTTACGTTTTTTTCCGTAATTCATCAGATGAGCGTGATAACGGATGCTGTGCTGAACGGCGGCACGTAGGAACGGGCGGTGAAATAAGTGCGCCAAAAAAACGATAAAGTTTACGTTTTTTTTCTGTAATTTATCAGATGAGCGTGATAACGGACGCAGCCCTTAACGGCGGCGTCAGAGCGACTTTTTTTTGTTGCAGATTGAATTTTAAGTGCTTTTGGTATCATCAAACCTGTAGCCAGCTCTCATCCTCATTGAGCTATTCCAAGGGTGAGGGCTGGCTAGGGGTCGCCCTGGAGGCACGTGTAGCCAGCTCTCATCCTCATTGAGCTGCTCCAAGGGTGAGGGCTGGCTAGGGGTCGCCCTGGAGGCACCTTTAGCCAGCTCTCATACTCATTGAGGTGCTCCAAGGGTGAGGGCTGGCTAGGGGTCGCCCTGGAGGCACCTGTAGCCAGCTCTCATCCTCATTGAGCTGCTCCAAGGGTGAGGGCTGGCTAGGGGTCGCCCTGGAGGCACCTGTAGCCAGCTCTCATCCTCATTGAGCTGCTCCAAGGGTGAGGGCTGGCTAGGGGTCGCCCTGGAGGCACCTGTAGCCAGCTCTCATCCTCATTGAGCTGCTCCAAGGCTGAGGGCTGGCTAGGGGTCGCCCTGGAGGCACCTGTAGCCAGCTCTCATCCTCATTGAGCTGCTCCAAGGGTGAGGGCTGGCTAGGGGTCGCCCTGGAGGCACCTGTAGCCAGCTCTCATCCTCATTGAGCTATTCCAAGGGTGAGGGCTGGCTAGGGGTCGCCCTGGAGGCACCTGTAGCCAGCTCTCATCCTCATTGAGCTGCTCCAAGGGTGAGGGCTGGCTAGGGGTCGCCCTGGAGGCACCTGTAGCCAGCTCTCATCCTCATTGAGCTGCTCCAAGGGTGAGGGCTGGCTAGGGGTCGCCCTGGAGGCACCTGTAGCCAGCTCTCATCCTCATTGAGCTGCTCCAAGGGTGAGGGCTGGCTAGGGGTCGCCCTGGAGGCACCTGTAGCCAGCTCTCATCCTCATTGAGCTGCTCCAAGGGTGAGGGCTGGCTAGGGGTCGCCCTGGAGGCACCTGTAGCCAGCTCTCATCCTCATTGAGCTGCTCCAAGCGTGAGGGCTGGCTAGGGGTCGCCCTGGAGGCACCTGTAGCCAGCTCTCATCCTCATTGAGCTGCTCCAAGGGTGAGGGCTGGCTAGGGGTCGCCCTGGAGTCACCTGTAGCCAGCTCTCATCCTCATTGAGCTGCTCCAAGGGTGAGGGCTGGCTAGGGGTCGCCCTGGAGGCACCTGTAGCCAGCTCTCATCCTCATTGAGCTGCTCCAAGGGTGAGGGCTGGCTAGGGGTCGCCCTGGAGGCACCTGTAGCCAGCTCTCATCCTCATTGAGCTGCTCCAAGGGTGAGGGCTGGCTAGGGGTCGCCCTGGAGGCACCTGTAGCCAGCTCTCATCCTCATTGAGCTGCTCCAAGGGTGAGGGCTGGCTAGGGATCTCCCTGGAGGCACCTGTAGCCAGCTCTCATCCTCATTGAGCTGCTCCAAGGGTGAGGGCTGGCTAGGGGTCGCCCTGGAGGCACCTGTAGCCAGCTCTCATCCTCATTGAGCTGCTCCAAGGGTGAGGGCTGGCTAGGGGTCGCCCTGGAGGCACCTGTAGCCAGCTCTCATCCTCATTGAGCTGCTCCAAGGGTGAGGGCTGGCTAGGGGTCGCCCTGGAGGCACCTGTAGCCAGCTCTCATCCTCATTGAGCTGCTCCAAGGGTGAGGGCTGGCTAGGGGTCGCCCTGGAGGCACCTGTAGCCAGCTCTCATCCTCATTGAGCTGCTCCAAGGGTGAGGGCTGGCTCGGGGTCGCCCTGGAGGCACCTGTAGCCAGCTCTCATCCTCATTGAGCTATTCCAAGGGTGAGGGCTGGCTACGTGTCGCCCTGGAGGCACTTGTAGCCAGCTCTCATCCTCATT
The DNA here is from genome assembly GCF_046119375.1 of Phyllobates terribilis. Taxonomy (NCBI): domain Eukaryota; kingdom Metazoa; phylum Chordata; class Amphibia; order Anura; family Dendrobatidae; genus Phyllobates; species Phyllobates terribilis. Next base: position 8,278 of record NW_027362871.1, on the reverse strand, counting down.
GAGCGTGATAACGGACGCTGCGCTGAACGGCGGCGCATAGGAACGGGCGGTGAAATAAGCACGCCAAAAAAAACTATAAAGTTTACGTTTTTTTTCCATAATTCATCAGATGAGGGTGATAACGGACGCTGCGCTGAACGGCGGCGCGTAGGAACGGGCGATGAAATAAGCGCGCCAAAAAAACTATAAAGTTTACGTTTTTTTTCCGTAATTCATCAGATGAGCATGATAACGGACGCTGCGCTGAATGGCGGCGCGTAGGAACGGGCGGTGAAATAAGCGCGCCAAAAAAACTATAAAGTTTACTTTTTTTTTCCGTAATTCATCAGATGAGCGTGATAACGGATGCTGTGCTGAACGGCGACACGTAGGAACGGGCGATGAAATAAGTGCGCCAAAAAAACGATAAAGTTTACGTTTTTTTTCTGTAATTTATCAGATCAGCGTGATAACGGACGCAGCCCTTAACGGCGGCGTCAGAGCGACTTTTTTTTGTTGTAGATTGAATTTTAAGTGCTTTTGCTATCATCAAACCTGTAGCCAGCTCTCATCCTCATTGAGCTGCTCCAAGGGTGAGGGCTGGCTAAGGGTCGCCCTGGAGGCACCTGTAGCCAGCTCTCATCCTCATTGAGCTGCTCCAAGGGTGAGGGCTGGCTAGGGGTCGCCCTGGAGGCACCTGTAGCCAGCTCTCATCCTCATTGAGCTGCTCCAAGGGTGAGGGCTGGCTAGGGGTCGCCCTGGAGGCACCTGTAGCCAGCTCTCATCCTCATTGAGCTGCTCCAAGGGTGAGGGCTGGCTAGGGGTCGCCCTGTAGGCACCTGTAGCCAGCTCTCATCCTCATTGAGCTGCTCCAAGGGTGAGGGCTGGCTAGGTGTCGCCCTGGAGGCACCTGTAGCCAGCTCTCATCCTCATTGAGCTGCTCCAAGGGTGAGGGCTGGCTAGGGGTCGCCCTGGAGGCACCTGTAGCCAGCTCTCATCCTCATTGAGCTGCTCCAAGCGTGAGGGCTGGCTAGGGGTCGCCCTGGAGGCACCTGTAGCCAGCTCTCATCCTCATTGAGCTGCTCCAAGGGTGAGGGCTGGCTAGGGGTCGCCCTGGAGTCACCTGTAGCCAGCTCTCATCCTCATTGAGCTGCTCCAAGGGTGAGGGCTGGCTAGGGGTCGCCCTGGAGGCACCTGTAGCCAGCTCTCATCCTCATTGAGCTGCTCCAAGGGTGAGGGCTGGCTAGGGGTCGCCCTGGAGGCACCTGTAGCCAGCTCTCATCCTCATTGAGCTGCTCCAAGGGTGAGGGCTGGCTAGGGGTCGCCCTGGAGGCACCTGTAGCCAGCTCTCATCCTCATTGAGCTGCTCCAAGGGTGAGGGCTGGCTAGGGGTCGCCCTGGAGGCACCTGTAGCCAGCTCTCATCCTCATTGAGCTGCTCCAAGGGTGAGGGCTGGCTAGGGGTCGTCCTGGAGGCACCTGTAGCCAGCTCTCATCCTCATTGAGCTGCTCCAAGGGTGAGGGCTGGCTAGGGGTCGCCCTGGAGGCACCTGTAGCCAGCTCTCATCCTCATTGAGCTGCTCCAAGGGTGAGGGCTGGCTAGGGGTCGCCCTGGAGGCACCTGTAGCCAGCTCTCATCCTCATTGAGCTGCTCCAAGGGTGAGGGCTGGCTAGGGGTCGCCCTGGAGGCACCTGTAGCCAGCTCTCATCCTCATTGAGCTGCTCCAAGGGTGAGGGCTGGCTAGGGGTCGCCCTGGAGGCACCTGTAGCCAGCTCTCATCCTCATTGAGCTGCTCCAAGGGTGAGGGCTGGCTAGGGGTCGCCCTGGAGGCACCTGTAGCCAGCTCTCATCCTCATTGAGCTGCTCCAAGGGTGAGGGCTGGCTCGGGGTCGCCCTGGAGGCACCTGTAGCCAGCTCTCATCCTCATTGAGCTATTCCAAGGGTGAGGGCTGGCTACGTGTCGCCCTGGAGGCACTTGTAGCCAGCTCTCATCCTCATTGAGCGTGATAACGGACGCTGCGCTGAACGGCGGCGCATAGGAACGGGCGGTGAAATAAGCACGCCAAAAAAAACTATAAAGTTTACGTTTTTTTTCCGTAATTCATCAGATGAGGGTGATAACGGACGCTGCGCTGAACGGCGGCGCGTAGGAACGGGCGGTGAAATAAGCGCGCCAAAAAAACTATAAAGTTTACGTTTTTTTTCCGTAATTCATCAGATGAGCATGATAACGGACGCTGCGCTGAATGGCGGCGCGTAGTAACGGGCGGTGAAATAAGCGCGCCAAAAAAACTATAAAGTTTACTTTTTTTTTCCGTAATTCATCAGATGAGCGTGATAACGGATGCTGTGCTGAACGGCGACACGTAGGAACGGGCGATGAAATAAGTGCGCCAAAAAAACGATAAAGTTTACGTTTTTTTTCTGTAATTTATCAGATCAGCGTGATAACGGACGCAGCCCTTAACGGCGGCGTCAGAGCGACTTTTTTTTGTTGTAGATTGAATTTTAAGTGCTTTTGCTATCATCAAACCTGTAGCCAGCTCTCATCCTCATTGAGCTATTCCAAGGGTGAGGGCTGGCTAAGGGTCGCCCTGGAGGCACCTGTAGCCAGCTCTCATCCTCATTGAGCTGCTCCAAGGGTGAGGGCTGGCTAGGGGTCGCCCTGGAGGCACCTGTAGCCAGCTCTCATCCTCATTGAGCTGCTCCAAGGGTGAGGGCTGGCTAGGGGTCGCCCTGGAGGCACCTGTAGCTAGCTCTCATCCTCATTGAGCTGCTCCAAGGGTGAGGGCTGGCTAGGGGTCGCCCTGGAGGCACCTGTAGCCAGCTCTCATCCTCATTGAGCTGCTCCAAGGGTGAGGGCTGGCTAGGGGTCGCCCTGGAGGCACCTGTAGCCAGCTCTCATCCTCATTGAGCTGCTCCAAGGGTGAGGGCTGGCTAGGGGTCGCCCTGGAGGCACCTGTAGCCAGCTCTCATCCTCATTGAGCTGCTCCAAGGGTGAGGGCTGGCTAGGGGTCGCCCTGGAGGCACCTGTAGCCAGCTCTCATCCTCATTGAGCTGCTCCAAGGGTGAGGGCTGGCTAGGGGTCGCCCTGGAGGCACCTGTAGCCAGCTCTCATCCTCATTGAGCTGCTCCAAGGGTGAGGGCTGGCTAGGGGTCGCCCTGGAGGCACCTGTAGCCAGCTCTCATCCTCATTGAGCTGCTCCAAGGGTGAGGGCTGGCTAGGGGTCGCCCTGGAGGCACCTGTAGCCAGCTCTCATCCTCATTGAGCTGCTCCAAGGGTGAGGGCTGGCTAGGGGTCGCCCTGGAGGCACCTGTAGCCAGCTCTCATCCTCATTGAGCTGCTCCAAGGGTGAGAGCTGGCAAGGGGTCGCCCTGGAGGCACCTGTAGCCAGCTCTCATCCTCATTGAGCTGCTCCAAGGGTGAGGGCTGGCTAGGGGTCGCCCTGGAGGCACCTGTAGCCAGCTCTCATCCTCATTGAGCTGCTCCAAGGGTGAGGGCTGGCTAGGGGTCGCCCTGGAGGCACCTGTAGCCAGCTCTCATCCTCATTGAGCTGCTCCAAGGGTGAGGGCTGGCTAGGGGTCGCCCTGGAGGCACCTGTAGCCAGCTCTCATCCTCATTGAGCTGCTCCAAGGGTGAGGGCTGGCTAGGGGTCGCCCTGGAGGCACCTGTAGCCAGCTCTCATCCTCATTGAGCTGCTCCAAGGGTGAGGGCTGGCTAGGGGTCGCCCTGGAGGCACCTGTAGCCAGCTCTCATCCTCATTGAGCTGCTCCAAGGGTGAGGGCTGGCTAGGGGTCGCCCTGGAGGCACCTGTAGCCAGCTCTCATCCTCATTGAGCTGCTCCAAGGGTGAGGGCTGGCTCGGGGTCGCCCTGGAGGCACCTGTAGCCAGCTCTCATCCTCATTGAGCTATTCCAAGGGTGAGGGCTGGCTACGTGTCGCCCTGGAGGCACTTGTAGCCAGCTCTCATCCTCATTGAGCGTGATAACGGACGCTGCGCTGAACGGCGGCGCATAGGAACGGGCGGTGAAATAAGCACGCCAAAAAAAACTATAAAGTTTACGTTTTTTTTCCATAATTCATCAGATGAGGGTGATAACGGACGCTGCGCTGAACGGCGGCGCGTAGGAACGGGCGATGAAATAAGCGCGCCAAAAAAACTATAAAGTTTACGTTTTTTTTCCGTAATTCATCAGATGAGCATGATAACGGACGCTGCGCTGAATGGCGGCGCGTAGGAACGGGCGGTGAAATAAGCGCGCCAAAAAAACTATAAAGTTTACTTTTTTTTTCCGTAATTCATCAGATGAGCGTGATAACGGATGCTGTGCTGAACGGCGACACGTAGGAACGGGCGATGAAATAAGTGCGCCAAAAAAACGATAAAGTTTACGTTTTTTTTCTGTAATTTATCAGATCAGCGTGATAACGGACGCAGCCCTTAACGGCGGCGTCAGAGCGACTTTTTTTTGTTGTAGATTGAATTTTAAGTGCTTTTGCTATCATCAAACCTGTAGCCAGCTCTCATCCTCATTGAGCTATTCCAAGGGTGAGGGCTGGCTAAGGGTCGCCCTGGAGGCACCTGTAGCCAGCTCTCATCCTCATTGAGCTGCTCCAAGGGTGAGGGCTGGCTAGGGGTCGCCCTGGAGGCACCTGTAGCCAGCTCTCATCCTCATTGAGCTGCTCCAAGGGTGAGGGCTGGCTAGGGGTCGCCCTGGAGGCACCTGTAGCCAGCTCTCATCCTCATTGAGCTGCTCCAAGGGTGAGGGCTGGCTAGGGGTCGCCCTGGAGGCACCTGTAGCCAGCTCTCATCCTCATTGAGCTGCTCCAAGGGTGAGGGCTGGCTAGGTGTCGCCCTGGAGGCACCTGTAGCCAGCTCTCATCCTCATTGAGCTGCTCCAAGGGTGAGGGCTGGCTAGGGGTCGCCCTGGAGGCACCTGTAGCCAGCTCTCATCCTCATTGAGCTGCTCCAAGCGTGAGGGCTGGCTAGGGGTCGCCCTGGAGGCACCTGTAGCCAGCTCTCATCCTCATTGAGCTGCTCCAAGGGTGAGGGCTGGCTAGGGGTCGCCCTGGAGTCACCTGTAGCCAGCTCTCATCCTCATTGAGCTGCTCCAAGGGTGAGGGCTGGCTAGGGGTCGCCCTGGAGGCACCTGTAGCCAGCTCTCATCCTCATTGAGCTGCTCCAAGGGTGAGGGCTGGCTAGGGGTCGCCCTGGAGGCACCTGTAGCCAGCTCTCATCCTCATTGAGCTGCTCCAAGGGTGAGGGCTGGCTAGGGGTCGCCCTGGAGGCACCTGTAGCCAGCTCTCATCCTCATTGAGCTGCTCCAAGGGTGAGGGCTGGCTAGGGGTCGCCCTGGAGGCACCTGTAGCCAGCTCTCATCCTCATTGAGCTGCTCCAAGGGTGAGGGCTGGCTAGGGGTCGTCCTGGAGGCACCTGTAGCCAGCTCTCATCCTCATTGAGCTGCTCCAAGGGTGAGGGCTGGCTAGGGGTCGCCCTGGAGGCACCTGTAGCCAGCTCTCATCCTCATTGAGCTGCTCCAAGGGTGAGGGCTGGCTAGGGGTCGCCCTGGAGGCACCTGTAGCCAGCTCTCATCCTCATTGAGCTGCTCCAAGGGTGAGGGCTGGCTAGGGGTCGCCCTGGAGGCACCTGTAGCCAGCTCTCATCCTCATTGAGCTGCTCCAAGGGTGAGGGCTGGCTAGGGGTCGCCCTGGAGGCACCTGTAGCCAGCTCTCATCCTCATTGAGCTGCTCCAAGGGTGAGGGCTGGCTAGGGGTCGCCCTGGAGGCACCTGTAGCCAGCTCTCATCCTCATTGAGCTGCTCCAAGGGTGAGGGCTGGCTCGGGGTCGCCCTGGAGGCACCTGTAGCCAGCTCTCATCCTCATTGAGCTATTCCAAGGGTGAGGGCTGGCTACGTGTCGCCCTGGAGGCACTTGTAGCCAGCTCTCATCCTCATTGAGCGTGATAACGGACGCTGCGCTGAACGGCGGCGCATAGGAACGGGCGGTGAAATAAGCACGCCAAAAAAAACTATAAAGTTTACGTTTTTTTTCCGTAATTCATCAGATGAGGGTGATAACGGACGCTGCGCTGAACGGCGGCGCGTAGGAACGGGCGGTGAAATAAGCGCGCCAAAAAAACTATAAAGTTTACGTTTTTTTTCCGTAATTCATCAGATGAGCATGATAACGGACGCTGCGCTGAATGGCGGCGCGTAGTAACGGGCGGTGAAATAAGCGCGCCAAAAAAACTATAAAGTTTACTTTTTTTTTCCGTAATTCATCAGATGAGCGTGATAACGGATGCTGTGCTGAACGGCGACACGTAGGAACGGGCGATGAAATAAGTGCGCCAAAAAAACGATAAAGTTTACGTTTTTTTTCTGTAATTTATCAGATCAGCGTGATAACGGACGCAGCCCTTAACGGCGGCGTCAGAGCGACTTTTTTTTGTTGTAGATTGAATTTTAAGTGCTTTTGCTATCATCAAACCTGTAGCCAGCTCTCATCCTCATTGAGCTATTCCAAGGGTGAGGGCTGGCTAAGGGTCGCCCTGGAGGCACCTGTAGCCAGCTCTCATCCTCATTGAGCTGCTCCAAGGGTGAGGGCTGGCTAGGGGTCGCCCTGGAGGCACCTGTAGCCAGCTCTCATCCTCATTGAGCTGCTCCAAGGGTGAGGGCTGGCTAGGGGTCGCCCTGGAGGCACCTGTAGCCAGCTCTCATCCTCATTGAGCTGCTCCAAGGGTGAGGGCTGGCTAGGGGTCGCCCTGGAGGCACCTGTAGCCAGCTCTCATCCTCATTGAGCTGCTCCAAGGGTGAGGGCTGGCTAGGGGTCGCCCTGGAGGCACCTGTAGCCAGCTCTCATCCTCATTGAGCTGCTCCAAGGGTGAGGGCTGGCTAGGGGTCGCCCTGGAGGCACCTGTAGCCAGCTCTCATCCTCATTGAGCTGCTCCAAGGGTGAGGGCTGGCTAGGGGTCGCCCTGGAGGCACCTGTAGCCAGCTCTCATCCTCATTGAGCTGCTCCAAGGGTGAGGGCTGGCTAGGGGTCGCCCTGGAGGCACCTGTAGCCAGCTCTCATCCTCATTGAGCTGCTCCAAGGGTGAGGGCTGGCTAGGGGTCGCCCTGGAGGCACCTGTAGCCAGCTCTCATCCTCATTGAGCTGCTCCAAGGGTGAGGGCTGGCTAGGGGTCGCCCTGGAGGCACCTGTAGCCAGCTCTCATCCTCATTGAGCTGCTCCAAGGGTGAGGGCTGGCTAGGGGTCGCCCTGGAGGCACCTGTAGCCAGCTCTCATCCTCATTGAGCTGCTCCAAGGGTGAGAGCTGGCTAGGGGTCGCCCTGGAGGCACCTGTAGCCAGCTCTCATCCTCATTGAGCTGCTCCAAGGGTGAGGGCTGGCTAGGGGTCGCCCTGGAGGCACCTGTAGCCAGCTCTCATCCTCATTGAGCTGCTCCAAGGGTGAGGGCTGGCTAGGGGTCGCCCTGGAGGCACCTGTAGCCAGCTCTCATCCTCATTGAGCTGCTCCAAGGGTGAGGGCTGGCTAGGGGTCGCCCTGGAGGCACCTGTAGCCAGCTCTCATCCTCATTGAGCTGCTCCAAGGGTGAGGGCTGGCTAGGGGTCGCCCTGGAGGCACCTGTAGCCAGCTCTCATCCTCATTGAGCTGCTCCAAGGGTGAGGGCTGGCTAGGGGTCGCCCTGGAGGCACCTGTAGCCAACTCTCATCCTCATTGAGCGTGATAACGGACGCTGCGCTGAACGGCGGCGCATAGGAACGGGCGGTGAAATAAGCGCGCCAAAAAAACTATAAAGTTTACGTTTTTTTTCGTAATTCATCAGATGAGGGTGATAACGGACGCTGCGCTGAACGGCGGCGTGTAGGAACGGGCGGTGAAATAAGCGCGCCAAAAAAACTATAAAATTTACGTTTTTTTTCCGTAATTCATCAGATGAGCGTGATAACGGAAGCTGCGCTGAACGGCGGCGCGTAGGAACGGGCGGTGAAATAAGCGCGCCAAAAAAGCTATAAAGTGTACGTTTTTTTTCCATAATTCATTAGATGAGCGTGATAACGGAAGCTGCGTTGAACGGCGGCGCGTAGGAACGGGCGGTGAAATAAGCGCGCCAAAAAAACTATAAAGTTTACGTTTTTTTTTCCGTAATTCATCAGATGAGCGTGATAACGGACGCTGCGCTGAATGGCGGCGCGTAGTAACGGGCGGTGAAATAAGCGCGCCAAAAAAACTATAAAGTTTACGTTTTTTTTCCGTAATTCATCAGATGAGCGTGATAACGGATGCTGTGCTGAACG